>NC_044031.1:634014183-634172327 GCF_901765095.1 Microcaecilia unicolor | reverse complement strand
TTACAATAACTGACTATAAATGAGGAGTTGTCCTAGGGGTGAGGGGAATACTAAATTAGATCCTGCAGTGGCTGTTAGATTCTATCTGTTAATGCTGTGGTATAAGGCTTTTAAAACTAAGTGGAAAAGACTATGGAGATTAGCTGTTTTTCTGTTAGCTGTTGAAATTTGCTTTTAAGTTTGCCTAACACTAACCTACAATTCCTCCTTTAAACCCAATCTTTAAGTTCCCAAAGCACCAGCAAGTAGCGTTCACTTACCAGAGAAATGTCCTCTTCTCTCAGAACTTCTCAGAAAGAAAGTTCAGTGGGACCTTCCCTCTTTATATACTTTTGAATCTAAGGGGCCTCTTTTGAGCAACCTATGCAAGTATTCTACTTCCCCCACACCTTAATTATCACTTAATTGAGGTCACTGGATGAGCTAAGTCTCCAGCAGCCAAGGTAAAGAAAAATAACTGCCGTTTAGAACAAAGGAGTTCCTACCTCTAGAAAAGGTTTCAGTTTAAAACTAGGTCACTGGATGAGCTAACTCTCAGCAGCCAAGGAAAAGAAAAATAACTGCTGTTTAGTACAAAGGAGTTCTACGCCAAGGAAAAGAAAAATAACTGCTGTTTAGTACAAAGGAGTTCCTACCTCTAGAAAAGTTTCAGTTTAAAACTATGTGGAAAATGCCTATTTCTAGAGAAAAGTTCAGTTTAAAACTGTGGGGAAGGGGTTTATACACTATGGCAACTAGTTAATGGTGCTTGCATTTCTCTCTCTTTCTCTTTTTATTCCTCTAAACTAGGCCCTGCTTGCTTTTCCCCCCCCCCCTCTCTCTCTTTATTTGCCCTTAATACTAAATTAGATCCTGCAGTGGCTGTTAGATTCTATCTGTTAATGCTGTGGTATAAGGCTTTTAAAACTAAGTGGAAAAGACTATGGAGATTAGCTGTTTTTCTGTTAGCTGTTGAAATTTGCTTTTTAAGTTTGCCTAACACTAACCTACAATTCCTCTTTTAAACCCAATCTTAAGTTCTCCGAGGACAAGCAGGCTGCTTGTTCTCACTGATGGGTGACGTCCACGGCAGCCCCTCCAATCGGAAACTTCACTAGCAAAGTCCTTTGCTAGCCCTCGCGCGCCCGCGCGCACTGCGCATGCGCGGCCGTCTTCCCGCCCGAAACCGGCTCGAGCCGGCCAGTCTTCTTTTGTCCGCACTCGGTACGGTCGTGTTTCGCCGTGTCGGGCCCCGGAAAGTTGACCTCGCGCGTCCAAATTGTTTTTTGAGCGTGTTTTTTCTTCGGAAAAGCTTTTCTAAAGTCGGGAAGTGCTCCGGAAACCCTCCACCGGGTTTCGTGTCAATCCTCCCCGTACTTCCAGCTTTTTGCCCCGGTAAGTTTTCTTTCGTCGTCGGGGTAGGCCTCTTTTTGGCCTCGGTCGAGATTTTTCTCCCTCTAAATTTTGGTGCTTCAATTTTCGCCATTTCGGCTTTTGATTTCGCCGGCGTGATTTTTCCGCCCATGACATCGAAGCCTTCCAGCGGCTTCAAGAAGTGCACCCAGTGCGCCCGGGTTATCTCGCTCACTGATCGACACTCGTCGTGTCTTCAGTGTCTGGGGGCCGAGCACCGCCCTCAGAACTGCAGTCTGTGTTCCCTGCTTCAAAGGCGGACTCAGGTAGCGAGACTAGCCCAGTGGAACGTGTTGTTCTCGGGCTCTTCGTCGGCATCGGCACCGGGATCTTCGAGTGCATCGACGTCGTCAGCGTCCAGACCATCTTCCTCGGCCGCCCTTGCATCGAGCGCATCGAGGCATCGGGCCTCTGCATCGGCGCCGAGACATCGGATAGCTGCATCGACGTCGGTGGTACCAGGACCTCGTCTGCTGATGTCGTCGGACGGTGGTGCATCGGGTGGAGTGCAGGTGAGGGCTGTCCATTCCCCTGCTGGTGGCGGTGAGCCCTCGGGTGGGTCTCCTCCTACCCTGAGGGCTCCTGCGGTACAGCCCCCCCGAGATCGACCCTCTTCGGTCTCGGCCACGAGGAAGCGACGGGTGGATTCGACGTCCTCCTCGTCGGTGCCGGGGAGCTCCGGTGACATGCTTCGGAAGAAGTCGAAGAAGCATCGACACCGGTCCCCTCCCCGCGTCGGCACCGAGAGCTCTGGGTCGCCGAGGGAGTCGGCACCCAGCAGGCATCGGCACCGAGAGGACCGCTCACCCTCTGTTCAGGAGGTGTCGATGCGCTCCGCTCTGGACAGCCCGGAACAGCCTCCACGCCCGGAACAGGTACTGACGTCGACGCCTGCATCGACCTCCACGCCTTTCTCTGCAGCCGCTCTGAACGAGAGCCTCCGGGCCGTTCTCCCAGAGATTCTGGGGGAGCTGTTGCGCCCTACCCCTCCGGTACCGGCGGTGCTTGCGCCTCCGGTACCGTCGAGCGTGGCGCCGGCTGGCCCATCGCCCGGGGTGAGGTCCCCGACGTCGGTACCCGCGTGCGGTGCCGACTGCGGCCACCTCCCAGGAGGGCTCCCCGACTACGTCGGCGGAGGGAGCTTCGCCGATGCGGGCGAGGGAGTCTACCTCTCGACGCCCCCATCGTGGACGTGGCTCCACGGAGTCGAGCCGGGCCCGGTTGCAGACGCAGGTCCGTGAACTTGTGTCTGACACCGAGGGTGAGGCCTCGTGGGAGGAAGAGGAAGACCCCAGATATTTCTCTGACGAGGAGTCTGAGGGTCTACCTTCTGATCCCACTCCCTCTCCTGAAAGGCAGCTTTCTCCTCCCGAGAGTCTGTCTTTTGCTTCCTTTGTCCGGGAGATGTCTACGGCCATCCCCTTCCCGGTGGTTGTGGAGGACGAGCCCAGGGCTGAAATGTTTGAGCTCCTGGACTATCCTTCTCCACCTAAGGAAGCGTCCACTGTTCCCCTGCACCATGTCCTCAAAAAGACATTGCTGGCGAACTGGACCAAGCCTTTAACTAATCCCCACATCCCCAAGAAGATCGAGTCCCAGTACCGGATCCATGGGGACCCAGAGCTGATGCGCACCCAGTTGCCTCACGACTCTGGAGTTGTGGATCTGGCCCTAAAGAAGGCTAAGAGTTCTAGAGAGCATGCTTCGGCGCCCCCGGGCAAAGACTCTAGAACCTTAGACTCCTTTGGGAGGAAGGCCTACCATTCCTCTATGCTCGTGTCCAAGATCCAGTCTTACCAGCTCTACACGAGCATCCACATGCGGAACAATGTGTGGCAGTTGGCGGGCTTGGTTGATGCTCTTCCCCCTGAGCAAGCCAAGCCTTTTCAGGAGGTGGTCAGGCAGCTGAAGGCGTGCAGAAAATTCCTGGCCAGAGGAGTTTATGACACTTTTGATGTTGCGTCCAGGGCCGCTGCTCAAGGTGTGGTGATGCGCAGACTCTCATGGCTGCGTGCCGCCGACCTGGAGAATAGAATCCAGCAGCGGATTGCGGACTCGCCTTGCCGTGCGGATAACATTTTTGGCGAAAAAGTCGAACAGGTGGTAGAGTCTCTCCACCAGCGGGACACCGCATTCGACAAATTCGCCCGCCGGCAGCCTTCAGCCTCTACCTCTACAGGTAGACGATTTTTCAGGGGGAAGGAAGACTGTTCCCTACACTTCTGGCAAGCGTAGGTACAATCCTCCTTCCCGACAGCCTGCGGCCCAGGCTAAGCCCCAGCGCGCTCGCTCTCGTCAGCAGCGTGCGCCTCAGCAAGGCCCCGCGGCTCCCCAGCAAAAGCAAGGGGCGAGCTTTTGACTGGCTCCAGCAGAGCATAGCCGACATCCAAGTGTCAGTGCCGGGCGACCTGCCAGTCGGGGGGAGGTTGAAAGCTTTTCACCAAAGGTGGCCTCTCATAACCTCCGATCAGTGGGTTCTCCAAATAGTCCGGCAAGGATACACCCTCAATTTGGCCTCAAAACCTCCAAATTGTCCACCGGGAGCTCAGTCTTACAGCTTCCAGCACAAGCAGGTACTTGCAGAGGAACTCTCCGCCCTTCTCAGCGCCAATGCGGTCGAGCCCGTGCCATCCGGGCAAGAAGGGCTGGGATTCTATTCCAGGTACTTCCTTGTGGAAAAGAAAACAGGGGGGATGCGTCCCATCCTAGACCTAAGGGCCCTGAACAAGTATCTCGTAAACGAAAAGTTCAGGATGCTTTCCCTGGGCACCCTTCTCCCCATGATTCAGCAAAACGATTGGCTATGCTCTCTGGACTTGAAGGATGCCTATACACACATCCCGATACTGCCAGCTCACAGACAGTATCTGCGATTTCAGCTGGGCACACGCCACTTCCAGTACTGTGTGCTACCCTTTGGGCTCGCCTCTGCACCCAGGGTGTTCACAAAGTGCCTAGCTGTGGTAGCAGCGGCGCTTCGCAGGCTGGAGGTGCATGTGTTCCCATATCTCGACGATTGGCTGGTGAAGAACACATCCGAGGCAGGAGCCCTGCAGTCCATGCAGATGACTATTCGCCTCCTGGAGCTACTGGGGTTTGTGATAAATTACCCAAAGTCCCATCTTCTCCCAGTACAGAAACTCGAATTCATCGGAGCCCTGCTGGATTCTCGGACGGCTCGCGCCTATCTCCCAGAGACGAGAGCCAACAACTTGTTGTCCCTCGTCTCGCGGGTGCGAGCGTCCCAGCAGATCACAGCTCGGCAGATGTTGAGATTGCTGGGCCATATGGCCTCCACAGTTCATGTGACTCCCATGGCCCGCCTTCACATGAGATCTGCTCAATGGTCCCTAGCCTCCCAGTGGTATCAGGCCGCTGGAGGTCTAGAGGACGTGATCCACCTGTCCACGAGTTTTCTCGAATCCCTGTATTGGTGGACGATTTGGACCAATTTGACTCTGGGACGTCCCTTCCAAATTCCTCAGCCACAAAAAGTGCTGACCACGGATGCGTCTCTCCTGGGATGGGGAGCTCATGTCGATGGGCTTCACACCCAAGGAAGTTGGTCCCTCCAAGAACGCGATCTACAGATCAATCTTCTGGAGTTGCGAGCGATCTGGAACGCTCTGAAGGCTTTCAGAGATCGGCTGTCCCACCAAATTATCCAAATTCAGACAGACAACCAGGTTGCCATGTACTATGTCAACAAGCAGGGGGGCACCGGATCTCGCCCCCTGTGTCAGGAAGCCGTCAGCATGTGGCTCTGGGCTCGCCGTCAGGGCATGGTGCTCCAAGCCACATATCTGGCAGGCGTAAACAACAGTCTGGCCGACAGGTTGAGCAGGATTATGCAACCTCACGAGTGGTCGCTCAATTCCCGTGTGGTGCGACAGATCTTCCAGGCGTGGGGCCCCCCCTGGTGGATCTCTTCGCATCTCAAGTGAACCACAAGGTCCCTCAGTTCTGTTCCAGGCTTCAGGCCCACGGCAGACTGGCGTCGGATGCCTTCCTCCTGGATTGGGGGGAAGGTCTGCTGTATGCTTATCCTCCCATACCTCTGGTGGGGAAGACTTTGTTGAAACTCAAGCAAGACCGAGGCACCATGATTCTGATTGCTCCCTTTTGGCCGCGTCAGATCTGGTTCCCTCTTCTTCTGGAGTTATCCTCCGAAGAACCGTGGAGATTGGAGTGTTTTCCGACCCTCATCACGCAGGACGACGGGGCTCTTCTGCATCCCAACCTCCAGTCCCTGGCTCTCACGGCCTGGATGTTGAGGGCGTAGACTTTGCCTCTTTGGGTCTGCCAGAGGGTGTCTCCCGCATCTTGCTTGCTTCCAGGAAAGACTCCACTAAGAGAAGTTACTTCTTTCATTGGAGGAGGTTTGCCGTCTGGTGTGACAGCAAGGCCCTAGATCCTCGCTCTTGTCCTACACAGACCCTGCTTGAATACCTTCTGCACTTGTCTGAGTCTGGTCTCAAGACCAACTCCGTAAGGGTTCACCTTAGTGCAATCAGTGCATACCATTACCAAGTGGAAGGTAAGCCGATCTCAGGACAGCCTTTAGTTGTTCGCTTCATGAGAGGTTTGCTTTTGTCAAAGCCCCCTGTCAAGCCTCCTACAGTGTCATGGGATCTCAGTCGTTCTCACCCAGCTGATGAAACCTCCTTTTGAGCCACTGAATTCCTGCCATCCGAAGTACTTGACCTGGAAGGTCATTTTCTTGGTGGCAGTTACTTCGGCTCGTAGAGTCAGTGAGCTTCAGGCCCTGGTAGCCCAGGCCCCTTACACCAAATTTCATCACAACAGAGTAGTCCTCCGCACTCACCCTAAGTTTCTGCCAAAGGTCGTGTCGGAGTTCCATCTAAACCAGTCAATTGTCTTGCCAACATTCTTTCCCCGTCCTCATTCCTGCCCTGCTGAACGTCAGCTGCACACATTGGACTGCAAGAGAGCATTGGCCTTCTACCTGGAGCGGACACAGCCCACCAGACAGTCCGCCCAATTGTTTGTTTCTTTTGACCCCAATAGGAGGGGAGTGGCTGTAGGGAAACGCACCATATCCAATTGGCTAGCAGATTGCATTTCCTTCACTTACGCCCAGGCGGGGCTGGCTCTTGAGGGTCATGTCACGGCTCATAATGTTAGAGCCATGGCTGCGTCGGTAGCCCACTTGAAGTCAGCCTCCATTGAAGAAATTTGCAAAGCTGCGACGTGGTCTTCTGTCCACACATTCACATCTCATTACTGCCTGCAGCAGGATACCCGACGCGACAGTCGGTTCGGGCAGTCAGTTCTTCAGAACCTGTTTGGGCTTTAGGATCCAACTCCACCCCCCGAGGGCCCTGTTTGTTCTGTTCCAGGCTGCACTTTCAGTTAGTTGGTAAATTTTTTAGGTCAATCTCAGTTATGTCCTCGCCGTTGCGAGGCCCAATTGACCATGGTTGTTGTTTTGAGTGAGCCTGGGGGCTAGGGATACCCCATCAGTGAGAACAAGCAGCCTGCTTGTCCTCGGAGAAAGCGAATGCTACATACCTGTAGAAGGTATTCTCCGAGGACAGCAGGCTGATTGTTCTCACAAACCCGCCCGCCTCCCCTTTGGAGTTGTGTCTTCCCTTGAAGTGTATTGTCTTGCTACATACTGGACTGGCCGGCTCGAGCCGGTTTCGGGCGGGAAGACGGCCGCGCATGCGCGGTGCGCGCGGGCTAGCAAAGGACTTTGCTAGTGAAGTTTCCGATTGGAGGGGCTGCCGTGGACGTCACCCATCAGTGAGAACAATCAGCCTGCTGTCCTCGGAGAATACCTTCTACAGGTATGTAGCATTCGCTTTCCCAAAGCACCAGCAAAGTAGCGTTCACTTACCAGAGAAATGTCCTCTTCTCTCAGAACTTCTCAGAAAGTAAGTTTGTTTACATGCTGCAATTGCCAGCAAGAGTTTCCTGACGACGTGTTTTAAGGGGGGAATAAAAAGAGGGAGAGAGAAAAGTAAGCATCATTAACTAGTTGCCATAGTGTATAAACCCTTTCCCCATAGTTTTAAACTGAATTTTTCTCTAGAAATAGGCATTTATCCCATAGTTTTAAACTGAAACCTTTTCTAGAGGTAGGAACTAAACAGCCAAGAACTCCTTTGTTCTAAATGGCAGTTATTTTCTTTTCCTTGGCTGCTGGAGAGTTAGCTCATCCAGTGACCTCAATTAAGTGATAATTAAGGTGTGGGGGAAGTAGAATACTTGCATAGGTTGCTGAATCAGCTAAAAGAGCCTGTTCAAAAGAGGCCCCTTAGATTCAAAAGTATATAAAGAGGAAAGGTCCCACTGAACTTTCTTTCTGAGAAGTTCTGAGAGAAGAGGACATTTCTCTGGTAAGTGAACGCTACTTTGCTTGTGCTTTGGGAACTTAAAGATTGGGGTTTAAAGGAGGCATTGTAGGTTAGTGTTAGGCAAAATTAAAAAGCAAATTTTAACAGCTAATCTCCATAGTCTTTTCCACTTAGTTTTAAAAACTCTTGGACCACAGCATTAACAGAATCTAACAGCCACTGCAGGATCTAATTTAGTATTCCCCCCCCCCCCCCACCCCTAGGACAACTCCTCATTTATAGTCAGTTATTGTAATTAGGGTAACAAGCAAGGAGTGCTCTTACAGAGTTTTAAATACATTTCATTACCATCTAAGAAGGAATCATACAATATACTATATAAAGTAAAAGACACTTTTATATTAGGCTAATATCCTTAATACTGTAGCAAGTTTTAAATTATTGAAAAACTCAAAAAACACTAAGATGGAGTCAGCAGTCCAGCAGCGAGAGGGGTGCTATCCAGTCTTTTGCATTGAGTGTCACATGTATGATTATCTCCCAGTTGGTGAGATGTCATATGTTTGCGCCTGATGCAAAGAGCTCCTAGCTCTTAGAGAACGTGTCCGTTCTCTTGAGGCTAGAGTAGCAGACTTGGTGGAGCTGAGGGAGACAGAGAGGTACATAGAGGAGACCTACAGGGATGTGTAGAGAAGTCCCACCTCCAGTCTAGTAGCCCTTGTGCTACCTTGGAGGAGGGAGGTCTCCTAGAAGGAGAGCATCACCCTGGTGAAGTAGGAAGTACTCCTGTAGCCAGGACCTGCCCACCAGGGGATGTACTATCCTCTCGCACCGAGGATATGTCTCCAAGTGCTGCCCGGGAGGGAAAGGTTAGGACAGCTGTTGTAGTTGGTGATTCGATCATTAGGCATATAGATAGCTGGGTGGCTGGTGGACGTGAGGATCGCCTGGTGACTTGCCTGCCTGGTGCGAAGGTGGCGGACCTCACGCGTCACCTAGATAGGATTCTAGATAGTGATGGGGAGGAGTCCGCTGTCTTGGTACATGTGGGTACCAATGACATAGGAAAATGTGGGAGAGAGGTTCTGGAAGCCAAATTTAGGCTCTTAGGTAGACAGATCAAATCCAGATCCTCTAGGGTAGCATTTTCTGAAATGCTACCTGTTCCACGTGCAGGGCCCAAGAGACAGGCAGAGCTCCGGAGTCTCAATGCGTGGATGAGACGATGGTGCAGGGAGGAGGGTTTTAGATTTGTTAGGAACTGGGCAACATTCTAGGGAAGGGGGGAGCCTATTCCGAAAGGATGGGCTCCACCTTAACCAGGGTGGGACCAGGCTGCTGGCGTCGGCATTTAAAAAGGAGATAGAGCAGCTTTTAAACTAGAAATGGGGGGAAGGCCGACAGTCGCTCAAAAGTGCATGGTTCGGGAAAAGGTATCTTGCAAAGATACCTCACAAACAGGGAAGATAGGGTTTATGGATAGTGAGGTTGCACAACAGACCGTGGTAGGCCAGGTGCCCTTAAATACAACTAAAGATCAGACAAAAGATGGTAAATCAATAGTGTCAGGTACTAAGCATCATGCAAATAGGAACAACAAACATACTCTGAAATGTCTATATGCAAATGCTAGGAGTCTAAGAAATAAGATGGGAGAGTTGGAATATATTGCACTAAATGAAAAATTGGATATAATAGGCATTACTGAGACCTGGTGGAAGGAGGATAACCAGTGGGACACTGTCATACCGGGGTACAAAGTATATCGTAGTGATAGGGTGGACCGGACTGGTGGAGGGGTAGCATTGTATATTAACGAGAGCCTTGACTCAGATAGATTACAAATTCAGCAGGACACAAATCACACCTTTGAATCACTGTGGGTTGAAATTCCATGTATAAAAGGGAAAAAAATGGTGATAGGAGTGTACTACCGTCCGCCTCGCCAGGATGAGCAGGTAGACACAGAAATGATAAAAGAAATCAGAGACGCGAACAAAATGGGCAATGTGATAATAGTGGGTGACTTCAATTATCCAAATATAGACTGGGTAAATGTAACATCGGGACACGCTACAGAGGTACAATTCCTTGATGAAATCAAGGACAGCTTTATGGAGCAGCTGGTGCAGGAGCCGACGAGAGAAGGAAAAATTCTAGACTTGGTCCTTAGTGTAGCGCATGATCTGGTGAGTAACGTTATGGTACTGGGGCCGCTTGATAACAGTGATCATAATATGATCAGTTTTGATATCGACCTTGAAGTAACTGTACACAGAAAGTCAAATACGTTAGCGTTTAACTTTAAAAAAGGAGACTATGATAAAATGAGAAGAATGGTAAAAAAAAAAAATTAGGGGGGCAACTGAGAGAGTAAAAACTGTACAACAGGCGTGGACGCTGTTCAAAAATACCATCCTGGAGGCCCAGGCCATACATATTCCGCGAATTAGAAAAGAAAGACGGAAGTCCAAAAGACAGCCGGCGTGGTTGAAAAGTGAGGTGAAGGAAGCTATTAGGGCTAAAAGAAACGCCTTCAGAAAATGGAAGAAGGAACCGTCTGAAAATAACAAGAAGCAGCATAAGGAGTGTCAAAGCAAATACAAGGTGCAGATAAAGAAGGCCAAGAGGGATTACGAAAAAAAGATAGCATTAGAGGCAAAAAAACATAGTAAATTTTTTTTTCGGTATATTAAAAGCAGGAAGCCGGCAAAAGAATCGGTTGGGCCGCTGGATGACCGAGGGGTAAAAGGGGCGATCAAGGAAGGCAAAGACGTAGCGGAGAGACTGAATGAATTCTTTGCTTCGGTCTTCACCGAGGAAGATTTGGGTGGGATACCGGTGTTGGAAATGGTATTTCAAGCGGACGAGTCGGAGAAACTTACTGACTTCACGGTAAACCTGGAGGACGTAATGGGGCAGTTCAGCAAACTGAAGAGTAGCAAATCTCCTGGACCGGATAGTATTCATCCTAGAGTACTGATAGAACTGAAAAATGAGCTTGCGGAGCTACTGCTAGTGATATGCAACTTATCCTTAAAATCGAGCGTGGTACCGGAAGATTGGAGGGTGGCCAATGTAACGCCGATTTTTAAAAAAGGCTCCAAGGGAGATCCGGGAAATTATAGACCGGTGAGTCTGACGTCAGTGCCAGGGAAGATGGTAGAGGCTATTATTAAAAACAAAATTACAGAGCACATCCGAGGACATGGATTACTGAGACCAAGTCAGCACGGCTTTTGTGTGGGAAATCTTGCCTGACCAATTTACTACTACTACTATTATTTAGCATTTCTATAGCGCTACAAGGCGTACGCAGCGCTGCACAAAAATAGAAGAAAGACAGTCCCTGCTCAAAGAGCTTACATTCTAATAGACAAAAAAATAAATAAAGTAAGCAAATCAAATCAATTAATGTGAACGGGAAGGAAGAGAGGAGGGCAGGTGGAGGTGAGTGGTTACAAGTGGTTACGAGTCAAAAGCAATGTTAAAGAGGTGGGCTTTCAGTCTAGATTTAAAGGTGGCCAAGGATGGGGCAAGACGTAGGGGCTCAGGAAGTTTATTCCAGGCGTAGGGTGCAGCGAGACAGAAGGCGCGAAGTCTGGAGTTGGCAGTAGTGGAGAAGGGAATAGATAAGAAGGATTTATCCATGGAGCGGAGTGCACGGGAAGGGGTGTAGGGAAGGACGAGTGTGGAGAGATACTGGGGAGCAGCAGAGTGAGTACATTTATAGGTTAGTAGAAGAAGTTTGAACAAGATGCGAAAATGGATAGGGAGCCAGTGAAGGGTCCTGAGGAGAGGGGTAGTATGAGTAAAGCGACCCTGGCAGAAGACGAGACGGGCAGCAGAGTTTTGAACCGACTGGAGAGGGGAGAGGTGACTAAGTGGGAGGCCAGCAAGAAGCAGATTGCAGTAGTCTAAACAAGAGGTGACACGGGTGTGGATGAGGGTGGATGAGGGTTTTGGTAGAGTGCTCGGAAAGAAAGGGGCGGATTTTACGGATGTTATAAAGAAAGAAACGACAGGTCTTGGCAATCTGCTGGATATGAGCAGAGAAGGAGAGAGAAGAGTCAAAGATGACCCCAAGGTTTCGAGCTGAGGAGACAGGGAGAATGAGAGAGCCATCAACAGTAATAGAAAACGGGGGGAGCGGGGAGGTGGGTTTTGGTGGGGGGGAAATGAGAAGCTCGGTTTTGGTCATATTTAATTTCAGGTGGCGTTGAGACATCCAGGCAGCAATGTCAGACAAGCACGCTGAAACTTTGGTTTGGATGCAAGGTGAGATATCAGGGGTAGAAAGGTAGATTTGGGAGTCATCAGCATAGAGATGGTAGGAATAGCCATGGGATGAGATTAATGAACCAAGGGAAGAAGTGTAGATAGAAAAGAGGAGGGGACCAAGAACAGAACCCTGAGGTATGCCGACAGGCAGAGGGATAGAAGTAGAAGAGGATCCACCAGAGTGAACACTAAAGGTGTGGAGGGAGAGGTAGGAAGAGAACCAGGAAAGGACAGAGCCCTGGAATCCAAGTGAGGACAGGGTATCGAGAAGTATGCTGTGATCGACAGTGTCAAAAGCAGCGAAAAGATCAAGAAGAATGTGGATAGAATATTGACCTCTGGATTTAGCCAGTAATAGGTCATTGGAGACTTTAGTAAGCGCAGTTTCGGTTGAGTGGAGAGGGCGAAAACCAGATTGTAGTGGGTCAAGAATAGCATGCGCCTCTGCTATATATAGGGTAGCAAAATACTCTGTGAATACCTGACCTATCTGCTCTTTCTCCGTTGTGGGCCTACCTTTTGAGTCTTTTAAAATTGTAACTGTACGGGGACCCCCCCCCCCCCCCCCCCCCAATTCTTGATTAAACGGCTCAACATTCTACCAGTCTTATTACCGAATCTTTGTAGTTTATATTTGTAATAGAGGGCTGACCTGGTCTCTTTCTCATTTAACAATCTATTCAGTGCTACCTGTGTGGATTTTAAAGTTTCAAAGGTAGCTTTAGATGGGTGGTGTGTATAGGTTCTTTTAGCCCTACTCAGTTGCCGCTCTAACTGTAGAATCCCCGCCGCCCTCTTCTTCTTCTTGAGGCTGCAGTAAGCTATAATGGCGCCCCTTAATAGATGCAGACCAAAACAGTTCGGGTTGGCTTACGGCATGCTCCCCATTGAAGCGTACATAGTCTGCCCAACTCTTGTGGATATGGCTCTTTAAATGTGGGTCTGAGTGTAAGTAAGCCGGCTATCTCCACCCCATTCGCACCCCCTTTGCCAGCTGTAACATTCAACTCCACCCATATTAGAGCATGGTCCGAGATTTCTTCTGGCCCTATAGTGGCAGTATTGACTAGGTGAAATATGGATCGGTCTAATCAAACATATAAACGGCGAGTGACCGTACTCACTCGCAAATGCGCAGTAGAGACCTTCTCTGCCCCGCCCCCGCGTCACGTGATGACGGGGGGCGGAACACAGAGGGTCTGTACTGCGCATTTCTGAGGGAGGGACACCGCCGTCTAACGCTCCCCCCACCCGAGTCGCCGCCGCCACCCACCTTCTACCTGGTCGGACCCTCGCTCCACTATTGAAACAGCGAGGGTCCGGGAACGCAGCACTGAGCTCTGCTGAGCTGCCGACATCGCCCTTCCTTCTTCTCTGCCTCTGTCCCGCCCTCGACGACGTTACGTCACACGAGGGCGGGACAGGCAGAGAAGAAGAAGGAAGGCCGACGTCGGCAGCTCAGCAGAGCTCAGTGCTGCGTTCCCGGACCCTCGCTGTTTCAATAGCGGAGCGAGGGCCCGGCCCGGTGGAAGGTGGGTGGTGACGGCTCGGGGGGGGGGGCAGCGGCAAACTCTGCGGCGGGGGCGGGTCCTTCAACCCCCCACTTCCTATAATAGCCCGTTTTTACGGGCTCAAAGGCTAGTAATATATAATCTATCCTGGTGCACGATCCATGTGCCCTCGATCTATGTGTGTAGTCCCTTTCTCCATAGTGTAGGATCTGCCAGGGGTTCACCAAAGTGAGCATCTTGTTAAATGCTTGGAACTCTTTGGAGCGTGCCTTTCTATATTGTGATTCCCTCGGGTTGGAACAATCCTGATGGGGTTCCATTACCGCATTGAAATCTCCTGTCACTATCAATCTAGCATTGTGGTGTTGTAAACAAGTTCCAGCCAAGGACTTAAAGAAAGTTGGATCATAATTGTTAGGGCCGTATAGTACTAGCAACAAAAAAAACCATCCCTTGCAGCCACACTCTGTAATATGTAGTCTCCTTTACTCCCTTTACCCATTAAGGTTACCTTATATGGGAGTCCCTTCCGAAACAACACCGCCACCCCTCCTTTCCTCCCTTGGGATGAGGCCGCATACACCTCACTCACCCATAATTTCTGTAATTTAGCATGTTCTAGATCGGTAAGCCACGTTTCCTGGAGACACGCAATATCCGCTTTATGCCTTTTCAGTGCTGCTAAGATTTTAGATCTCTTTATCGGGGAGGTAACGCCACCCACATTCCATGAAATTATTCTAGCAGACATATGTTATACGCAACTCATTTGCTAGTGTTTGTTGACTTCTTATAGTATCTGGCTTCTTGCCAGCACATGTTGACATAGCATCTTTACCATTCCAGCTCTGTTCTCCCTCCTGCCCTTTCCAACCCGTCCAAGCAGTAAAATCATTTATGGAGATGCCCCGACTTACATGCTAGACCTCGTGGATCTACCATCCAGAAATGCTAAAAGATCCTCCAGAACCTTTCTCAACCCACACTTCCCCAGCTGTAAAGGATTAAAATACAAACTAACACACGCGACCAGCTTTTCCTATATGAGTGCGCAGCTGTGGGATGCACTTCCAACTCCCTTGAAAACGATCAACGAACTAAGTGACTTCCGCAAATCTCTGAAAACCTATCTCTTTAACAAAGCCTACCACGAAAACCCATAACTAACTAAAACACAACACCTATCCTCCTTTATCAGAATGTATCCTTTACACAACTGCATGACCAATTCCTTTTGTTTCCTTGACTGCTTTGTAGCACCAATTGTATTCTCTACCCTGGTATGGCGATGCCATATCAGGTCTTTGTAAGCCACATTGAGCCTGCAAATAGGTGGGAAAATGTGGGATACAAATGTAACAAATAAAAATGCTTAGTTGCCGGTGGCTCAAGGATGCTGTCGCTGACTGCAGAGCTTGGTACGAGGGAGTTCTGGCTGCCTTTGGAAGAGATCCTCAGCTGGGAATGCTTGGGAATCCTCACTAGGTATACAGCAAGGATTGGAGTCTGGTGTTAAACATGCTAGGGCCCAGGTCAGAAAATAAAGGAGGACCCTCTTCCTGATCTCTCCTCCCTGCCTCCCCTCCAATTTCCCCACTTGCTATTACTATCACACCAACAGACCCTCATTGAGTACAGAACCAAGGGATCACAAATCAGAAGTAAAAATATTTAGGCAAAAATTGAACTGGGAACCCCTGGAAGTTAAACTTAGCATGCACTACAGCATTGGAGAAATAAAAACTGAAATGTGTTTGTATTGTGTTCAGTAGAAAAGGAAATGCATTTGGTATGCATGTTTCACAAAACTAAAATATTGCATTTAAAGCGTTCAAAATAAAATGCTTTTAGTGGAGGAGTAGCTTAGTGGTTACTGCAGCAGACTTTGATCCTGGGGAGCTGTGTTTGATTCCCACTGCAGCTCCTTGTGACTCTGGACAAGTCACTTAACCCTCCATTGCCACAGATAAAATAAGTACCTGTATACACTATGTAAACTGCTTTGAATGTAGTTGCAAAAACCACAGAAAGGTGGTATATCAAGTCCCATTCCCTTTCCCTTACCTTTGTTGTGTGGATATTTTATTTTTCATTTGTTTCTCTTTTCTGTCTGTCATCTGCTAATTCTCCTTCAAGCAGCTGCTGTCTATTTGTCTTTTCTCCTCTCTCCTGTCTCCTCCCTCACTTCACCTGCCTCTGACATATTGATTGTTCCTGTTTAGCTCTTTCCTATCTTTTGGTTTATCTGTCAATTCAAATTTCACCTTCCATATCATCAAGCTGATCAATCCATAGACTGGTGGGTTGTGTCCATCTACCAGCAGGTGGAGATAGAGAGCAAACTTTTGCCTCCCTATATGTGGTCATGTGCTGCCGGAAACTCCTCAGTATGTTCTCTATCTCAGCAGGTGGTGGTCACACACAGCAGCAGCAGCTCTGGCTAGGCCTCCAAGCCTAATTTTTAGGTTTTGTTGAGTGCCTGGGGTTGAGGGCTCTTTTGAGCAAGTGCAAACCTGGTGGTGCCAGGTCCCTCCTTTTCTCCCCCCTCCCGCTGGCTCCGTTAAAAAAAAAAAAAAAAAAAAAAAAAAAAAAAAAATTTTAAACGTCTTTAAAGGCGTTTATTTCGACGTTTATTTAAGCGTCTATTGCAGCTACTCACTGGGACACCAGGTCGTTACAACTCGGAGCGGACAGCAGGTAATTTTACCTTTTTATAGCGGGCGGGGGTTCCCCGATTCTTCTCCTCGTGGCACATGGCGTCGGAGGGCGAGGGCGCAAAGGGTCGCTCCCCGGGTCGCTTGAGCGCTTCTAGAGGGGATGCGGGGGTCTTAAAGCCTGATTCGCCCTTGTTGGGTGGCAGTTTCGTGACCGATGAATGTCCCGGTCCTTCCTCCGGCGTGGCGGTTTTTCCCGCCATAAACGCCCATCCCCCGCTCCTCGCCTCCGCCATTTTGGCCGGCCACGCGGCTCGGACGGCTTCTTCTTGGGCCGCCCTTGAGGTTGGAGACATTAATGCCATGAACGCCCTTAATTTGGGCGACGGCACAGAAGCGGCTAAAGTTAAGAGCCGTTCTTCCCGCGCGGCTCCTTCGCGGAGTTTCGCGCCGGACGCCATTTTGGATGCGCAGCAGGCCTCTCCCCCGCTGTTGCGAGCGCCGGTTGAGAGTGCGCCTAGGGCTGTTGCCCAGGCTGCGGAAGTACACAGTCTGGGGGGTTTCTCCCCCGAGTTTGTTTTGCTGCTGCATCAGGCCTTCCTCATGCACAACGCTGCCCCCGCTCCCTCGTCTGGTAAAGAGGTTGAGGTTCCCAGAGGTAAACGCCCTCGGGTTGATTCCCAGGCCTTGGAGGAATTTGTCTCCTCCGATGTAGATGAGGGCAGCGTGTCTGAGGTCTCCCAACGGTCCTTTGCGGATTCCTTGGAGGAGACGGATCCCCGCTCGGATGGAGCGGATGACCCCTCTGCAGCGCGGCTTTTTTCGCCCAGAGGATTTGCCCAACCTGTTGTTACAGGCCATGGACACTTTGAAGATTTCCTCTCCGGAGGACGTCTCTCCCTCAGCCCCTGTTGGCTCTGCCATTATGCTGGGGACGAAGCGCCCGCCTAGAACCTTCCACGTGCATGATGCCATGCACACCTTAATTTCGGCTCAATGGGATGTCCCAGAAGCGAGCCTTAAAGTGGCTAGGGCTATGTCCCGCCTCTATCCTTTGGCTGTGAGTGAACGTGAGGCCTATCTGTGGCCTACCGTGGATTCTTTAATCACTGCGGTGACTAAGAAAACGGCATTGCCGGTGGAAGGTGGCACGGCCCTAAAGGACGCCCAAGACAGGAGATTGGAGGCGGCCTTAAGGTCGTCCTTTGAGGCGGCTGCTTTAAGTTTGCAGGCCTCAGTTTGCGGCTCCTATGTGGCCAGGGCGTGCCTGACTATGGTGCAGCGGGCTTCCCCCTCGGATCATTCCTTGAGGGATGATTGGCCAGCCCTGGAATCGGGCTTAGCCTATGTGGCAGACTTGCTGTATGATGTCTTGAGAGCCTCAGCTAAAGGCATGGCTCAGACAGTCTCTGCGCGGCGGTGGCTTTGGCTGAAACATTGGTCTGCTGACCACGCCTCTAAATCCCGCCTGGCTAGGTTGCCTTTTAAAGGCAAGCTGCTCTTTGGGGTCGAGCTGGACAAAATCGTGACCGATCTCGGCACATCTAAGGGCAAGAAGTTACCAGAGGTCAGGGCTCGGGCTAGTGCTCGTCCCGGTACCTCCAGAGGACGGTTTCAGGAAGCCCGTCGGTACCCGCCCGGGCAGGTCGGGTTCTTCTGCCCCCTCTTCCTTTAAGAGGCATTTCTCCCCCAAGCAGCGTTCCTTTCGCAGAGACCGCCGTCCCGGAGGTGCTCCCTCCGGTCCTCCCCCAGGGTCTCGTACCCAATGACGGGGTCTTGGTCCACGCCCCAGTGCAGATTGGAGGACGGCTGTCCTCGTTTCTGGGCGAGTGGACCACAATAACTTCAGACGCTTGGGTGCTGGAAGTCATCAGAGACGGCTACAAGCTAGAGTTCTGCCGACCCTTAAGAGACGGGTTTGTACTCTCTCCCTGCAAGTCTCCGGTCAAAGCTGTGGCAGTGCAGCAGACTTTGGACAATCTGATCCGCCTGGGTGCGGTCGTTCCGGTGCCAGAAAGTCAGCTTGGCAAGGGGCGTTACTCCATTTACTTTGTGGTACCAAAGAAAGGAGGTTCTGTCCGGCCTATCCTCGACCTCAAAGGGGTCAATCGGGCCTTGAAAGTGCGGCACTTTCGCATGGAGACTCTCCGCTCTGTTATAGCGGCAGTGAAGGCAGGGGAGTACCTGGCTTCCTTGGACATCAAGGAAGCGTACCTGCATGTTCCCATCTGGCCTCCTCATCAACGCTTTCTGCGTTTTGCAGTCCTGGGCCGACACTTCCAGTTCAGAGCCCTCCCGTTCGGGTTGGCTACTGCTCCGCGGACCTTTTCCAAAGTAATGGTGGTCATAGCGGCCTTCCTGCGAAAGGAAGGAGTACAAGTCCATCCTTATCTGGACGACTGGTTGATCCGAGCCCCCTCTTATGCAGAGTGCGGCAAAGCTGTGGACCGGGTAGTTGCTCTTTTGAGCTCCCTGGGATGGATCATCAACTGGGAGAAGAGCCAGCTGCGCCCGACTCAGTCCCTGGAGTATCTGGGAGTTCGATTCGACACCCAAGTGGGCAGAGTGTTCCTGCCAGACAATCGGATTGTCAAACTTCAGGCTCAGGTGGACCAGTTCCTGGTAGCCTCTCCTCTTCGGGCTTGGGACTATGTGCAGCTGTTGGGCTCTATGACGGCCACGATGGAAGTAGTGCCCTGGGCCAGGGCTCATATGAGACCACTACAACACTCTCTGCTGCAGCGCTGGACTCCGATGTCGGAGGATTATGCGGTGCGTCTTCCCTTGGATCCAGCAGTGCGCAAGGCGCTGAGCTGGTGGATGCAGGCAGACAAGTTGTCTGCAGGAATGCCTCTGGTGACCCCAGAGTGGATTGTCGTCACGACGGACGCCTCATTGTCGGGCTGGGGAGCCCACTGCTTGGGAAGGACAGCGCAGGGGCTCTGGTCTCCTGCAGAGGCGAAGTGGTCTATCAACCTCCTGGAACTCAGAGCCATTCGGTTGGCGCTTTTGGAGTTCATCCCGGTACTGGTGCTGAAGCCTGTACGGGTACTGTCGGACAATGCCACGGCTGTGGCCTATGTCAACCGCCAGGGAGGTACCAAGAGCGCCCCTCTAGCCAAGGAGGCTATGAGTCTATGCCAGTGGGCGGAAGCGAACCTGGAACAGCTGTCAGCGGCCCACATTGCCGGAGTCATGAATGTCAAGGCGGACTTTCTCAGTCGCCATACCTTGGAGCCCGGAGAGTGGCAGCTATCTGCTCAGGCGTTCTTGGGCATCACGAAGCGCTGGGGCCAGCCGAGCCTAGATCTGATGGCGTCATCGGCCAATTGCCAAGTGCCGCGCTTCTTCAGCAGAGGACGGGACCCTCGATCCCTGGGAGTAGATGCTCTTCTCCAACAATGGCCGACACAAGAGCTTCTCTATGTGTTCCCACCCTGGCCCATGTTGGGCAGGGTCCTAGACCGGGTGGCAAGACATCCCGGCAGGATAATCCTGGTGGGTCCGGATTGGCCCAGACGTCCCTGGTATGCGGACTTGATCAGGCTCTCAATCGACGATCCTCTGCGGCTGCCAGTGGAGCAGGGCCTGTTACATCAGGGTCCCGTGGTGATGGAGGATCCCTCCCCCTTTGGTCTTACGGCCTGGCTATTGAGCGGCAGCGTCTGAGGAAGAAGGGCTTCTCAGACAAGGTCATCGCCACTATGCTGAGAGCGAGGAAACGCTCTACTTCTACTGCTTACGCCAGGGTTTGGCGTATCTTTGCAGCGTGGTGTGAAGCAGGCTCACTTTCTCCCTTCACTGCTCCAATTTCTTCAGTGTTGGCGTTCCTGCAAGAAGGTCTGGACAAAGGCCTGTCGCTCAGTTCCCTTAAGGTCCAGGTAGCGGCTCTGGCTTGCTTCAGGGGCCGCCTGAAGGGTGCTTCCCTGGCTTCCCAGCCAGATGTGGTGCGCTTTCTCAAGGGAGTTAATCACCTGCGCCCTCCTCTGCACTCAGTGGTGCCTGCGTGGAATCTCAACCTGGTGCTAAGAGCATTGCAGAAGCCGCCGTTTGAACCCTTGTCGAGGGCATCCCTGAAAGACCTGACGTTGAAAGCAGTCTTTTTGGTGGCTATCACTTCAGCCAGAAGAGTTTCCGAGCTCCAGGCGCTCTCATGTCGAGAGCCTTTTCTGCAGTTCACTGAGGCAGGAGTGACTATTCGCACAGTGCCTTCCTTTCTGCCCAAGATTGTTTCTCGCTTCCATGTGAATCAGCAGCTCTGTCTCCCTTCCTTTCGTAGGGAGGACTACCCAGAGGAGTACTCTGCTCTTAAATATCTGGATGTGAGACGAGTCATCATCAGATACTTGGAAGTGACCAATGATTTCCGGAAATCGGATCATCTGTTTGTCCTGTTTGCAGGTCCTCGTAGGGGTCTGCAGGCTGCTAAGCCTACAGTGGCAAGATGGGTCAAGGAAGCCATTGCAGCGGCTTATGTGGCCGCAGGGAAGGTGCCGCCTATCCAGCTGAAGGCTCACTCCACAAGAGCTCAGGCGGCCTCGATGGCAGAGGCCGGTTCCGTCTCCTTGGAAGAGATATGCAAGGCGGCAACTTGGGCTTCGGCCCATACATTCTCCAAGCATTACCGCTTGACTGTGGCTGCTCGGGCGGAGGCCCGGTTTGGAGCTTCAGTGTTGCGGTCAGGGATTTCTATGTCCCGCCCTGGGTGAGTACTGCTTCGGTACATCCCACCAGTCTATGGATTGATCAGCTTGATGATATGGAAGGTAAAATTATGTATAATCATACCTGATAATTTTCTTTCCATTAATCATAGCTGATCAATCCATAGCCCCTCCCAGATATCTGTATTGTTTTATTCTGGTTGCATTTCAGGTTCAAGTTTACTCTTCAGTTACTTCAGAAAGACTTCGTGTTCAAGTTTTTTCACTTGGATTCTTCAAGAGTTAAGACGAGTTTGTGTTACAGTGAGCTGCTGCATTCCTCTCCCCTCCGTTTTACGGGGCTGGATTGAGACTTATAATTCTGCCGGCACTCCCTCCCGCTTCGTGCGGCTGTAGGGCAGTTTTGTACCCCTCCCGCTTCGGCGGTGTTCGGGTCAGTCAGCTCCTCCCGCGGTTGCGGTTGCAGGATAAGCCAGATCCCCCGCATCGGCGGGGTGGTGTCCCTCCCCCGCTCCGCGGGGATGAGCTGGACGGATTCCCCTCCCCCACTTGTGTGGGGATGAGCTGGGTTAATTCCCCTCCCCCGTTTCGGCGGTGGTGAGCTGGGCAGAGTGTCCCTTTGTGGGTGTAATTCTCTAAGTGCTGAGTCCTGCGGATGGAGCTTTGATATCGACATACTGAGGAGTTTCCGGCAGCACATGACCACATATAGGGAGGCAAAAGTTTGCTCTCTATCTCCACCTGCTGGTAGATGGACACAACCCACCAGTCTATGGATTGATCAGCTATGATTAATGGAAAGAAAATTATCAGGTATGATTATACATAATTTTACCTTCTTTCTCAACCTTTTTTTCCTTTTTACTTTTCAGCTACTAAATCTCCCATTTCACTCATAAGAACTTAAGACTTAGCCATACTGGGTCAGACCAGTGATCCATCTAGCCCAGTATCCTGCTTCCAGCAGTGGCTAATCCAGGTCACAAGTACCTGGCAGAAAGCTGATTTGTAGCACAATTCCATGGTACCAATCCCAGGGCAAGCAATGTCTCCCCCATGGCCATCTCAATAACAGATTATGGATTTTGTTTTTCTCCAGGAATTTGTCTAAACCTTTTTTTAAACCCAGATACCCTAACCACCATTACCACATCTTTCGGCAGCGAATTCCAGAGCTTGACCATTCTTTGAGTGAAAAAATTTCCTTTTATTTGTTTAAAATATATTTCTAGGCAATGTTTGAATGAGTGAAAAACCGATTGACCTCCACCTGCTCTACATCACTCAGGTTGTTGTAGACCTCAATCATATCCCCCCTCAGTCCCGTCTAAGCTGAAGAGCCCTAACCTCTTTAGCCTTTTCTCATATGGGAGCTTATCATTTTGGTCGCTCTTTTTTGAACCTTTTCTAATTCCACTATATCTTTGTAAGCTCTTTGAGCAGGGACTGTCTTTCTTCTATGTTTGTGCAGCGCTTTGTACGCTTTGTATCGCTATAGAAATGCTAAATAGTAGTAGTAGAGATATGGTGACCAGAATTGAACGCAATACTCAAGATGATGTTGATTCATGGAGCGATTTGAAAGGAGAAGATCACACAGGAAAAGGTCCTTTGAGAAATACTTTATTCATGTGAGGTCTATAAAAAAAGCCCGACACTGGCAGTGTTTCGCCCACACAAGGGCTGCATCAGGGGCTAAAGTAACCCAAGTGGTGTTTACAAGCCACTTCACCTCGGTAAAAAGCAGTCTGTGTCAAAAGATGGCAACCTCACACAGCATTTCAGTAATTCATGTAGCAGCATGAAGCGATACAGAGGCATTGATATTTTTGGTCTTATTTTGTATCACTCTCCCAATAATTCCTTGCGTCCTGTTTGCTGTTTTGGCTGCTGCCGCACACTGGGCAGAAAATTTCAGCGTATTGTAAACAATGACACCTAAGTCTTTTTCGTGAGTGCTGATTCCTAAAGTGGACCCTAGTCTGGGATAACTATGATTTGGATTATTCTTCCCAATGTGCATCACTTTGCATTTGTCCACATTAAATTTCATCTGCCATTTAGATGCCCAGTCTTCCAGTGTCTTAAGGTCTTCATGCAGTTTTTCATAATCTGCATGCATTTTGACAACTTTGTATAGTTCTGTGTCATCTGCAGATTTAATCAGTTTGCTTGTCGTTCCAATTTCCAGATCATTTATAGACATGTTAAATAGCACCAGTCCCAGTACAGATCCCTGTGGTACTCCACCATTCACCTTCTTCCACCTTCCCAAATAGTTGAGCTTATATGGGAGAAATAGAGTATAGTACTCGGAGGGAAACTTATCCTCCCCTGGTGATTTATTTGTTGGGATCCGTGAGATCACTTTGCTAACCTCTGCTGCCAAAATAATAGAATTAAAGAGAACAAAGTTCTTGTCTCCCACCCTAGACAGGTCTAGACCCTGCAAATATTGGGCTATGTCATCTCCAGAGCATTTCGGATCAGAGGAGTACAAGGACTTAGAGCTTGAACTCTTTAGTGAAACCTTAGTCTCCCCGGACATGGTAAGAATTTTAGTTACCCAGCGCTCACACAACTTGCCCATCCAATTTCTCCCCCACTCCATGTAATCCCTCTTAGTTTTTCTCATGGCATACTCTATTTGCCCTGTGTTCAAATTAGCTAGTTTGGCTCTGTGAGTCCTAAGCTGCTCCCCGAGCAGTGGAGGGGGGGGGGGGGGGTATTTCTCATGCTACTTTTGAATAAAAGCCAGACACTCCATTACTGCTTTCCTCCTTGTTTAATCATACGGAGCTAGACGGCTGCCGAGTCTGTTTGAGGGGCAGGCGTTTGTGGAGCATGTCAGTGCCTTCTGAGGTGGCTAAGTGCTGCTCCCGGTGTGTGTTCCGGAGAGCAGCATTGGGGGAGTGTGAATTGTGCTGCCGTCAGCCCACAGTGGGTGTTTAGGCGTCCAGTGAGCCGGAAGCGCAGGAGATAGTTTCGGCGGTTTCCTCGGGGCAGTTAGTGCAACGTGCGTCGGCGGGTGCCATTTTTCCTCTTAGGTGCGACCAGCTCCACACTTGGCGGTTGACAGGCAAGGAGGCACAGCGTGCTTCTGTGGCAAAGGCTCCGATGGAGGAAAGCAATTTAGAGGGAGCAGGGGAGTCCCTTTCAGTTCCTTTTTCCTTGGATTTTGTTTTATTAATGCACAATGCCTTTCTTCTGAAGAAGTCAGGAGCTTCACTTCAGGCAGCCCCGTCTCCTGCCAAAACATTCCTGGGTGGAGATTTTGGATCCTGAGGAGCTATCTGACACAGATGGCCCAGTTTTGTCTCTGGGCTTGCCCTCAGAATCATTGGATTTGGCAAATGAGGTCACCTTGCCTTCTGAGGAGGGGGATGACCTGACAGCTGCCTGCCTTTTTCGCAGGGAAGAGCTTCCCTCCTTGATTGATAGGGCTTTTGAGGTTTGGCCATTTCACCCCCTGAATCGTCAGGGGGAACAGGTCCGGTGCCCTCTATTACGTCTGGACCAAATGCCCACCTTGTTCCTTTCATGTGCATGAGGCCATGAAAATCCTTATTTCGGTGTAGTGGGATACGCCGGACAGTAGGCTTAAGGTTGCTGGAGCTATGTTGCGTCTTTACGCGTTGCCTGCTGCTGACTTAGACTTGCTGAAGATTCCTATGGTGGATTCCAGGGCCGGTCTTAGGGCGAGGCGACCGCATAGGGCCTCGCGCTCAGGGGGGCCCCATGCGGCGCGCCTGAAGCTGCCCCGCCCCGACCGCCCAAGCTCCAGTCCCCCCGCCCTCTGAATTTGAAGTTACCTCGTCGTCGACGTTGGAGCGTCAAGGGCGGGACCAGAGCTGAACGAGGGAAGGGAAAGGAAGGCTCCCGAAGCGCCGCCCAGCAGCTCGCACGCTTTTCACGCTGCTGCTACTACCTGCCGGCTGCTCTGATGTCGACGACGCGGTAACTAACTTCAAATTCAGAGGGAGGGTGGCTGCAGGTATCCCGCTGATTCAGAGCTCTGCAGCTCAACTACTTTTTTTTGTAGGTTTAGCTTATTATCTTTCTTTGGGGAAAAAAAAGGTTGAACAGTTTTGTTTAAAGCAGCATTTCAACAAGGCTGGATCTGAAGTCCTTGGCATGTTCCTCTAATGGATATGAAGTGCTATTTAAACGTGTAATTCTGTATTTTAGGGGTGCCAGGCACTAGGAACTGAGGAGTCTCCTCCTATCCCTTTTCTTTTCAGTTGCACTTGTGCATTTTGCTGAGTCTGTGCCCCGATACAACTTTTGCAAGGTTCAGAGGTCCGCTAGAAGTGCAGTATCTAGAACGGCTCTTACTGATGTTTTTCAGGCTGTAATGTATGCAACCCCATCGAGGTGGATTGTAATGAGGTGCCGAGGTATCCTAAATGCAATGTGCGCAAAATCATTTGGGGTCACGACCCACAGTCGGGGAAGCCCTGGCATAGAAGAAGCCAGAGGAGACTTTTTTTTTTTAATATATTTTTTAAACTTGACTTCTATGTAGTACTTGTATCCTCTTGCAAAGAACTTTTCAAATCAATATACATTTCAGTTGGTTATGGTAAATTACTGCTTCAAGTTCTAGAAAATATATCCTAAAGGTTGGCATTATATTATTTTTAATGTCTTTGGCATCATGTTTGATGTAATTAGATCGTAAGCTATGTCGAGCAGGGACTGTCTCTTCCTGTTCAAGTGTACAGCGCTGCGTACATCTAGTAGTGCTATAGAAATAAGTAGTAGTAGTAGTTTTAAGCACCAATTCAAAGTCTTGGACATGTAATTCTCTTGCTTTGGTCTTTCCATCTGTTAAGTATATTAGATTCAAAGCAATTTTTTCTCACTCCTTCTGTTGGGGTTTATCTTTTGAGTGGTTATTTCACTTAAGGCTTTGAAGACTCATTTGTTCTCTCATTGTAGTTAATGATGTTATAGTTTTTGTCCCTTGGGTGTTAATTTTGCTATTGTTATTCCTGAAGATTGTATCTGTATCTTTTTAGTTGAATCCTGCCTTCAGTTTCAGATGAGGGAGTTGGCGAAATCCCTTACAACATAACATAACATATACAATGCAGTGTGCTGTAGAGGCAAAAGCTCATAGCAAAAACTTTAAGGGGAAGTCTTGCTTCACTAACAGCCATGTGGATAAAGGGTTATGGTTTGGTAAGGTTATGAGTGTATTTTTGCACAAATTTGTGTATAGTGTTTTGCAGTGGAGAGATTGTGTGTCCACACCTCTGACCCCCCCCCCCCCCAGGGTTATGAGAATTGGAACTATTATACTAATTGTAGTGGACTTGAACTGAATAATTTCGGGGGGGGGGGGGGGGTTTAATGATAGCATTGTGCTTATTATTTCAATCAGTTTTTCTGTACAAGTTTGGTTTCATTTGTCTTTGTTTGAAATTTCAAAAAATAAAAAATTTTCTAAAAATTGAATAATCTTATCAATGGGGCAGGGGCGGGGCTCGGATGGGGTGTGGCTAGGGCAGGGGCGGGGCTAGGATGGGGCCCCACCTCCTCCTCCTCTCACGTCGCTATGGGGTACACCTCCACCAGTCCAGGGGCACTGACTTCAACGCTGAGAGGAGGAGCAGATGCAGAGCTCAACCCATGGCTGGCTGCGGGGCTCCGATTCCTTCCTTAAACCATTTTCGCAGGTTAACTTTTTAAATTTGGTTTTTCTATCTGATGGAGGGGGGGGGAAGCGGTGCTCAGCTGATGTAGGACAGAGGGTGGGGGTGCGTGCGTGGCGGCGACCTGTTTTGGGGGGGAGGGTGGAGCAGTGGGTGTTTTGACCTGGGGGGGGGGTGGAGGTGTTGAGCGGTGGCAACATGTTAGGGGGTGTGTAGGATGGTGGTAGTGGGAACTTGAGGGGGGTTAAGGGTGAGGGGCGGTGATTGGGGGGCCGTGGCGACGTACTGTTGGGAAGTTGGTGGGGGTGTGTGGGCGTCTGGCTCGCTGATTCCTTCGTTCCATCCCTCCCTCGGACGTTGTGGCTGGCTGCCTGCTTTCTTGCCTGGCTGTTTGGTCGAGTGTATATGCTCCGCCCTCGACGTCACCACGTTTGACGCGAGGGCGGGGCACAGACATGGTGAGTTGGATGGCTTCACCACCATGAACTTACGAACCGGTGTGTGATTGCCTGCAGTGACGTCAGTGTCACGTTGAGGGAGCGTTTTATTATAGTAGATGTTTCGAGACTCAATTATCTTAGCGTTCTTGTTTCTGGTGAGCCTGGTAGCTAGAGATTCCCAGATGTGAGAATATGAAGGCCAAATTGTCCTCGGAGAAAGCAGAGATACTTAACCTGTAGCTGATGTTTTTGCAGGACAGCAGGCTGATTATTCTTGCATATCTTCCCACTTCCCCTAGGAGTTGTCTTTAGTTACAGGCTTTTTGCTTTTTCACCTTATTGGAGGACCTGCGCTCGTGCATCGGGTGTGAAGGCACCAGCGCATGTATGGTGGGACGCCTGTAGAACTTTCTACCCTACTAGCTAATCAGTGTATGCACCGGGCTCAGACGTATGACATAACTCAGATGTGAGAAAAATTGGCCTGCTGTCCTTGGAGAACATCAGCTACAGGTAAGTATCATTGCTTTACCACATTCTCTGACAATGAATTCCAGACTTTAATTACATTCTGAGTGAAGAAATATTTTCTCTTGTTTTGTTTTAAATGTAGTATTTAATTAACAAATTTATAGCCAGCTCATCCAATCTATTTGAGCGGCTTACAACAAACACTTTTACAAAATCAATAACACAAATTAAAACACACAATAACACAGAAAATATAAAACCTAGCAAACTTAGTGTCCTTTTTACAAAGGGAATGAGATTTGATATACTACCTTTCTACGAGGACAAGCAGGCTGCTTGTTCTCACGTGGGTTGACGTCCACGGCAGCCCCTCGAAACCGGAAGGAAAAATCTCACGGGAGGTCCTGCACGCGGGATACGCCCACCGCGCATGCACAGCCGTCTTCCCGCCCGTGTGCGACCGCTCCCGCTCAGTTTTTTCGATTTCCGTGCTGGAGAGAGACGCGTCTTCGTCCCTCTCCGTGTCAGCCCCGGAAAATCGTTTTGCGGCCTAGTCCGTGATTTCTTTTGATTTCTTTGATTTCACGCGCGTTCGTACGCCCCCTTTCTAAAAATTAAAAAAATTTTTTTTCCTTTTCGTCGAGTTTTCTCCTTTTTCGCCTACGAGTTCTTTATTTTGTGGTGTTACTTTTTACCGTCACCATCGACGGTTTTGACCTCACCGACGTGATTTTTCCGTCGATGTCCTCGAAGGTCCCGAGCGGATTCAAGAAGTGTGGTCGGTGTGGCCGGAAGATACTACTTCTTAACATTTCTAAAGCGCTACTAGGGTTACGCAGCGCTACTAGGGTTACGAAGCGCTGTACAATTAACATAGAGGGACAGTCCCTGCTCAAGGAGCTTACAATCTAAAAGACAAGTGAACAGTCAGTCCGATAGGGGCTGTCTGGATTTACTGAACGGTAAGAGTTAGGTGCCGAACGCAGCATTGAAGAGGTGGGCTTTAAGCAAAGACTTGAAGATGGGCAGGGAGGGGGCTTGGCGTAAGGTCTCAGGAAGGTTGTTCCAAGCATAGGGTGAGGCGAGGCAGAATGAGCGGAGCCTGGAGTTGGCGGTGGTGGAGAAGGGTACTGAGAGGAGGGATTTGTCCTGTGAACGGAGGTTTTGGGTGGGAACGTAAGGGGAGATGAGGGTAGAAAGGTAGTGAGGGGCGGCAGACTGAGTGCATTTGTAGGTAAGAAGGAGAAGCTTGAATTGAATGCGGTATCTGATAGGAAGCCAGTAAAGTGACCTGAGGAGAGGGGTGATATGAGTATATCGGTTCTGGCGGAGTATAAGACGTGCAGCAGAGTTGTGAACAGATTGAAGGGGGGATAGATGGCTAAATGGGAAGCCGGTGAGGAGTAAGTTGCAGTAGTAGTCAAGGCGAGAGGTAATGAGAGCGTGGATGAGAGTTTGGGTGGTGTGTTCAGAGAGGAAAGGGCGAATTTTGCTGATGTTAAAGAGGAAGAAGCGACAGGTTTTGGCTATCTGCTGGATGTGTGCAGAGAAGGAGAGGGAGGAGTCAAAGATGACTCCGAGGTTGCGGGCAGATGAGACGGGGAGGATGAGGGTGTTATCAACCGAGATAGAAAGTGGAGGAAGAGGAGAAGTAGGTTTTGGTGGAAAGACGATGAGTTCGGTCTTGGCCATGTTCAGTTTCAGGTGGTGGTTGGACATCCAGGCAGCAATGTTGGATAAGCAGGCTGATACCTTTGCCTGGGTCTCCGCGGTGATGTCTGGTGTGGAGAGATACAGCTGGGTGTCATCAGCATAGAGATGATACTGGAAACCATGAGATGAGATCAGGGAGCCCAGGGAAGAGGTGTAGATTGAGAAGAGAAGGGGTCCAAGGACGGATCCCTGGGGAACACCAACAGATAGGGGGATGGGGGTGGAGGAAGATCCATGAGAGTGAACCCTGAAGGTGCGGTGGGAGAGATAGGAGGAGAACCAGGAGAGGACAGAGCCCTGGAGCCCAAATGAGTGTGGCAAGGAGTAAGTCATGACTGACTGTGTCAAAAGCGGCGGATAGATCGAGGAGGATGAGGATGGAGTAGTGGCCTCCGGATTTGGCCAGGAACAGGTCATTGCAGACTTTAGAGAGTGCTGTTTCTGTCGAGTGTAGAGGGCGAAAACCGGATTGAAGTGGATCGAGGATGGCATGAGAGGAGAGAAAATCAAGGCAGCGGTTGTGAACAGCGCGCTCAAGTATTTTGGAGAGGAAGGGTAGGAGGGAGATGGGGCGGTAGTTGGAGGGACAGGTAGGGTCAAGTGATGTTTTTTTGAGGAGAGGTGTGACTACGGCGTGCTTGAAGGTGTCAGGGACAGTTGCAGTGGAGAGAGAGAGAAGTTGAGGATATGACAGATGGAGGGGGTGACAGTATGAGAGATGATGTTAAGTAAGTTGGTGGGGATGGGATCAGAAGAGCAAGCAGGTGGTGCATTTCGAGGAGGAAAGAAGGCGAGCGGTTTCCTCCTCGGTGATGTCAGGAAAGGAGGAGAAGGAGGCCTGGGTTGGTTGGTTGAGGGAGAGGGTTGACGGGTGAAGAGGAGGAGATGGCTTGGTAGTGAACTCAAGGTTAATCTTTTGCACCTTGTCGCAGATTGAGGAGAGAGCGAGGGGGGGGGGGTGGGAGCGGAGGGCACTTTGAGGAGGGAGTTAAGGGTGGCGAAGAGACGACGGGGGTTGGAGCTGAGAGAATTGGTCAAATGGGTGTAATAGTCCTGTTTGGCAAGGAATAGGGAGGATTGGAAGGAGGGTAGCGTGAATTTGTAGTGAAGGAAGTCTGAATGGGTGCGAGATTTCCTCCAGAGGCGTTCAGCAGATCGGGCGCAGGAGCGAAGATAACGGATACAAGGGGTCAGCCAAGGCTGGGGATTAGTACGCTTTGTGGGACGGGAGGTGGATGGTGCGAGGGTGTCCAGAGCAGAGGAGAGAGTGGTATTGTAAGCGGAGACAGCCTTGTCGACAGACTCGGAGGACATGATGGAGGGGAGGAGATTAGAAATACTAGAGGATAGGGTGGGAGGGTCAATAGCCTGGAGAATCCTGGAGGTAGAGGTTAAAGTTGGACGGGGCTGAGGGGTGGGGGGGGGTGAAGAAGAGTGAAGGTGATTAGGTGATGATCGGAGAGAGGAAGAGCTGAGGCGTGGAAATTGGAGGGAGAGCCGGAAGAGGAGAGGACGAGGTCAAGACAATGGCCGTCTCGATGAGTAGGGGTGGTGGAGCATAGCTGGAGGTTGAAGGAGGATGTTAGAGTGAGGAACTGAGAAGCGTGAGGGTCGGATTGGTCATCAACGTGTATGTTAAAGTCTCTGAGAATGAGGGACGGAGATGAGGGTTCAAGAAAAACGGAAAGCCAGGCATCGAAGTCGGTGAGGAAGGAAGAGAGGGATTTATTAGGGGGGCGGTAAATGACTGCCACTCTGAGTGGCAATGGGTAGAATAGCCGGAAGGAGTGTGCTTCAAAGGATGAGAAGGAGTGAGACTGCGGTAGGAGGAGGGGTTGGAAACTACAGGAGGGCGAGAGTAGTAGCCCGATGCGTCCACCGCGGCCAGCTGGGCGGGGAGTGTCGGAGAAGAGATAACCTCCATGACAAAGGGCCGCGACTGAGGCAGAGTCGTCAGGGGAGAGCCAGGTTTAAGTTAGGGCGAGCAGTTGAAGGGAACGAGAGATGAAGAGATCGTGGGTGAAGGGCAGTTTGTTGCAGACCGAGTGGGCATTCCACAGGGCACACGAGAAGGGGAGGGAAGAGGGGGGGGAGGAGGGGAATAGAAACGAGATTGGAGACATCACGGAATCGTTTGCATGGATAAGAGGAGGACAGGTGAGGGGGGGCCTGGATTAGGATTAATGTCTCCCGCAGATAGCAGGAGGAGGAGCAAGAGAGTGCGGAGGTCGGGCGACGAAGGTGACGAAGACAGGGTGCGCTTAGGAGGAATGGTGATGGGTTAATGGCAGGAAGGAAGTGTTGAAGGTTAAGAGCTAGGAAGGAGGAGGGGGACAAGAGAGGTGGTGAGGGATGGGGGTGAATAGGGTATTGCCGTAGCGAGTAGGACGGGAGGGGACATGGGTGGGCAATGAGTTCCAGCAGTAGACAGCAGTAGGGGGAGGGGAAAAAGATTAGGAAGGGACAGGGCAAGGAAGAGAATGTGGACAGGGGTCATAAGTAGTGATTGCGGTGTAACAGGTTTATGTGTAGTGACTGCGGTGAGAAGCAGATAGATAGAGCGGAAAAGCTGGATTGGAGGCTTGGAATTGGTGGAATTGATGGACTGGAGAGCAGGTAAGTCAATGGCTGACAAGTTAGCAAGCAGGCAAGTAAGGCAATGGCTGCTAAGCTAGCAGGCGGGCTGGAACAAGCTGGTGCAGATGGACAGGAACGAGCAGGGAGAAGCATGGAGAAGCTGGGGAGCAGGTAAGTCAATGGCTGACAAGCTAGCAGGCGGGCTGGAGCATACTGGTGCAGATGGACAGGAACGAGCAGGGAGAAGCTGGAGAGCAGGTAAGTCAATGGCTGACAAGTTAGCAGGCAGGCAAGTAAGTCAATGGCTGACAAGCTAGCAGGCGGGCTGGAGCATACTGGTGCAGATGGACAGGAACGAGCAGGGAGAAGCATGGAGAAGCTGGGGAGCAGGTAAGTCAATGGCTGACAAGCTAGCAGGTGGGCTGGAACAAGCTGGTGCAGATGGACAGGATCGAGCAGGGAGAAGCTGGAGCAAGCGTGCTGGAGCAGATGGACTGCAACAAGCTGGTGCCGACGGACAGGATCGAGCAGGGAGAAGCTGGAGCAAGCAGGCTAGAGCAGATGGACTGGAACAAGCAGGGAGAAGCAGATCTCGCAGACCGATTCTCACACTTGGGGGCTCATTTTCAAAGCACGGACTTCCAAAGTTCCATAGGTTACTATGCAACTTTGTAAGTCTAACTGCTTTGAAAATACACCTCTTGGTGTCTCCAGTGCCTCGGTCCGGAGCATAATTCCAAGGCGTGCACCTTGTGTCTCGGCTTGAAAAAGCGGACGCAGGTGGTGAGGCAAGTTCTTCGGGACCGTCTTTTTGGACTTTGCGCCGGTCCGTCGACGGCGGCATCGGTGTCGACGGCCGGATCTTTGGTACCGGTACCGATGTCGACGTCTTCGGTGCTGACGATGGCACCGACCTTAGGAGTACAGGTTCCCTTGGCCCAATGACCTGCCAGCGATGGCGGCTGTGAGCGACCGAGTGGGCAGTCCGCCCCAGCCGCTCTCGCAGCTCAGGGCCATCGGGACCGAACCCTGTCGGATCCGACCCCCAGAGGGCACGGAGACTCCACCTCCTCCTCGTCCATGCCGCGGAGCGCCGATGACGGGCATCGAAAGAAAGCTGCGAAGAAGTACCGTCATCGGTCGCCCACGGCGCATGAGACTGGCAGCTCCGGGACGTCGAGAGACTCGATCCCTAAGAAGCGCCTACGCTGGGAGGAGCGCTTCCCCTCTATTGAAGAGGTGTCGATGCGCAGGTCGTTGGGTACCCCGGTACCGTCTTCTGGACCCGGGCAGCTTCGAGCACCGACGCCCGCACCGGCCCCCCAGCCTCTCCCGACAGTGGGCCTAGACGAGTGCCTCTGAGCCATCCTCCCAGGTATCCTGGAGGGGCTGATGCGCCAGGCCTTGCCGGCACCGGGGGTGCTTGCACCCGCGGTGCCGTTGATGGAAGCGCCGGCTGGCTCTGGCCCTGTGATGCGGCCTTCGACACCGGTACCGCTTGCGGCACCGGTCTCGATCGCCACTCAGGTGGAATCCCCGTCACGTCGATGGAGGGAGCTTCGTCCCCGCCGGTGCAGGAGTCCACCTCTCGGTACCATCGTCGAGGACGTGGTTCCTCGGGATCGAGACAGGCCCGGTTGCGGTCTGAGCTCAGAGAGCTCATGTCCGACACCGAGGAGGAGGCCTCGTGGGGGGGAGGAGGAAGACCCCAGATATTTCTCCTCCGAGGAGTCTGCGGGTCTTCCCTCCGACCCCACGCCTTCACCGGAGAGGAAGCTCTCGCCTCCAGAGAGCCTCTCCTTTGCCTCTTTTGTCCGGGACATGTCTATTAGCATTCCCTTCCCAGTGGTCACCGTGGATGAGCCGAGGGCGGAGATGCTCGAAGTCCTTGACTATCCATCACCACCTAGAGAGTTCTCCACGGTACCGTTGCACAATGTCCTCAAGGAGACACTGCTTCAAAACTGGTTGAAGCCCTTATCTAATCCCACCATCCCTAAGAAAGCGGAGTCCCAATACAGAGTCCACACGGACCTGGAGTTGATGCGGCCTCAGCTGCCACATGACTCAGCGGTCGTGGACTCAGCTCTCAAACGGGCAAGGAGTTCGAGGGATACCGCCTCGGCGCCCCCAGGGCGGGAGTCTCGCACTCTGGACTCGTTTGGGAGGAAGGCCTACCATTCTTCCATGCTCGTCACCAGAATCCAGTCATACCAGCTCTACACGAGCATCCACATGGCGGAACAATGTGCGGCAACTGGTGGACCTGGTTGACAAGGCCCCCCCGGAGCAGTCCAGGCCTTTTCAGGAGGTGGTCAGGCAGCTGAAGGCGTGCAGAAAATTCCTGTCCAGGGGTATTTATGACACCTGTGATGTGGCATCCAGAGCCGCGGTATAGTGATGCGCAGACTCTCATGGCTGCGTGCCTCTGACCTGGACAACTGCACCCAGCAACGGCTGGCGGATGTCCCTTGCCGGGGGGGATAACATTTTTGGCGAGAAGGTCGAGCAGTTGGTGGACCAACTACACCAGCGGGGAAAACGCTCTTGACAAGCTCTCCCACCGGGCGCCTTCAGCATCCACCTCCACAGGTGGATGTTTTTCCCGGGCCAGGCAGGCTGCACCTTATGCTTACAGCAAGCGTAGGTTCAACCAGCCGGCCCGAAGGCCTCCTCAGGTACAGGGACAGTCTTAGCGTGTTCGTTCCCGTCAACAGCGTGTGCCTAAGCAGCCCCCTGCCGCTCCACAGCAAAAGCAGGGGACAGGCTTTTGACTGGATCCATGGGAACATAGCCACATCAAAGTAGCCGTGCCGGACGGCCTGCCGGTCGGGGGGAGGTTTACAGTTTTTCACCAAAGGTGGCCTCTCATAACCTCCGACCAGTGGGTTCTCCAAATAGTGCGGTGCGGATACACCCTACATTTGGTCTCCACCCCACCAAATTGTCCGCCGGGAGCTCAATCCTTCAGCTCCCACCACAAGCAGGTACTTGCAGAGGAACTCTCTGCCCTTCTCAGTGCCAATGCGGTCGAGGGGCAGGGATTCTATTCCAGGTACTTCATTGTGGAAAAGAAGACAGGGGGGATGCGCCCCATTCTAGACCTGAGAGGCCTGAACAAATATCTGGTACGAGAGAAGTTCAGGATGCTTTCCTTGGCCACCCTTCTCCCCATGATTCAGAAAGACGATTGGCTATGTTCCCTGGATTTAAAGGATGCTTATACTTGCATCCCGATACTGCCAGCTCACAGACAGTATCTGCGATTCCGTCTAGGGACACGTCACTTCCAGTATTGTGTGCTGCCCTTTGGGCTCGCCTCTGCACCACGGGTTTTCACGAAGTGTCTCGTGGTGGTTGCGGTGTACCTGCGCAAGCTGGGGGTGCACGTGTTCCCGTATCTCGACAATTGGCTGGTGAAGAGCACCTCAGAGGCGGGAGCTCTTCGGTCCATGCAGTGCACTATTCAACTACTGGAGCTGCTGGGGTTTGTAATAAATTACCCGAAGTCCCATCTCCAGCCAGTCCAATCTCTGGAATTCATAGGAGCTCTGCTGAATTCACAGACGGCTCAGGCCTATCTTCCCGAGGCGAGGGCTCAGAACCTTCTGTCCCTCCCCTCCCAGGTCAGAGCGTCTCAGCAGATCACAGCTCGGCAGATGTTGAGACTCCTGGGCCATATGGCCTCTACAGTCCATGTGACTCCCATGGCTCGTCTTCACATGAGATCAGCTCAATGGACCCTAGCTTCCCAGTGGTGCCAGGCCACTGGGAATCTAGAAGATGCTATCCGCCTGCCCATCAGTTGTCGCAATTCGCTGCGCTGGTGGACGATTCGGACTAATTTGACCCTGGGATGCCCGTTCCAAATCCTCAGCCGCAAAAAGTGCTGACGACGGGTGCATCTCTCCTGGGGTGGGGAGCTCATGTCGATGGGCTCCACACCCAAGGGGTGTGGTCCCTCCAGGAAGCAGGTCTTCAGATCAATCTCCTGGAGCTCCGAGTGGTCTGGAACGCGCTGAAGTCCTTCAGGGATCGTCTGTCCTCCCAAATTATCCAAATTCGGACAGGCAATCAGGTTGCAATGTGTTACATCAACAAGCAGGGTGGCACTGGATCTCGCCCCCTGTGTCAGGAGGCCGTCAGGATGTGGTGATGGGCAGGCCAGCACGGCATGCTTCTCCAAGCCACGTACCTGGGAGGCGTAAACAACAGTCTTGCCGACAGGCTGAGCAGACTCATGCAACCGCACGAGTGGTCGCTCTATTCCAGGGTGGTACGCAAGATCTTCCGAGAGTGGGGCACTCCCTCGGTGGACCTTTTCGCCTCCCAGACCAATCACAAGCTGCCTCAGTTCTGTTCCAGATTTCAGGCACACGGCAGACTAGCGTCGGATGCTTTTCTCCTCCATTGGGGAAGGGCCTCCTGTATGCATATCCTCCCATACCTTTGGTGGGGAAGACCTTACTGAAGCTCAAGCAAGACTGCGGCACCATGATTCTGATCGTGCCCTTTTGGCCCCGTCAGATCTGGTTCCCTGTTCTTCTGGAGTTATCCTCCTAAGAACCATGGAGATTGGAGTGTTTTCCAACCCTCATTTCGCAGAATGACGGAACGCTTCTGCACCCCAACCTTCAGTCTCTGGCTCTCACGGCCTGGATGTTGAGGGCGTAGATATTGCTTCATTGGGTGTGTCTGAGGGAGTCTCCCGTGTCTTGCTTGCCTCTAGGAAGGATTCCACTAAGAAGAGTTACTTTTTTAAGTGGAGGAGGTTTGTCGTTTGGTGTGAGAGCAAGGCCCTAGAACCTCGTTCTTGTCCTGCGCAGACCCTGCTTGAATACCTTCTACACTTATCAGAGTCTGGACTCAAGACCAACTCAGTAAGGAATCACCTTAGTGCAGTTAGTGCTTACCATCATCGTGTAGAGAGTAAAGCCATCTCTGGAGAGTCTTTAGTCGTTCGATTCATGAGAGGCTTGCTTTTGTCAAAGCCCCCTGTCAAGCCTCCTGCAGTGTCATGAGATTTCAATGTCGTCCTCACCCAGCTGATGAAACCTCCTTTTGAGCCACTGAATTCCTGCCATCTGAAGTACTTGACTACTACTACTACTACTTAACATTTCTAGAGCGCTACTAGGGTTACGCAGCCCTGTACAATTTAACAAAGAGAGACAGTCTCTGCTCAAAGAGCTTACAATCTAATAGACAAGTGAACGGTCGGTCCGATAGGGGCAGTCAAATTGGGGCAGTCTGGATTCATTGAACGGTAAGGGTTAGGTGCCGAACACAGCATCGAAGAGGTGGGCTTTAAGCAAAGACTTTTGTCAAAGCCCCCTGTCAAGCCTCCTGCAGTGTCATGAGATCTCAATGTCGTCCTCACCCAGCTGATGAAACCTCCTTTTGAGCCACTGAATTCCTGCCATCTGAAGTACTTGACCTGGAAGGTCATTTTCTTGGTGGCAGTTACTTCAGCTCGTAGAGTCAGTGAGCTTCAAGCCCTGGTAGCTCATGCTCCTTATACTAAATTTCATCATAACAGAGTAGTCCTCCGCACTCACCCTAAGTTCCTGCCAAAGGTGGTGTCGGAGTTCCATATTAACCAGTCAGTTGTCTTGCCAACATTATTTCCCAGACCTCATACCCGCCCTGATGAACATCAGTTGCACACATTGGACTGCAAGAGAGCATTGGCCTTCTACCTGGAGCGGACACAGCCCCACAGACAGTCCACCCAATTGTTTGTTTCTTTCACCCCAATAGGAAGGGGGTCCCTGTCGGGAAACGCACCATCTCCAGTTGGCTAGCAGATTGCATTTCCTTCACTTACGCTCAGGCTGGGCTGACTCTAGAGGGTCATGTCACGGCTCATAGTGTTTGAGCCATGGCAGTGTCAGTGGCCCACTTGAAGTCAGCCACTATTGAAGAGATTTGCAAGGCTGCGACGTGGTCGTCTATCCACACATTCACATCACATTACTGCCTGCAGCAGGATACCCGATGCAACATGGTCTTCTGTCCACACATTCACATCACATTACTGTCTCCAGCAGGATACCCGACGTGACAGTCGGTTCGGGCAGTCGGTGCTGCAGAATCTGTTTGGGGTTTGAATCCAACTCCACCCTTCTGGACCCGGTTTTATTCTGTTCAGGCTGCACTCTCAGTTAGTTGTTCTTCGTAGGTCAATTTCTGTTATGTCCTCGCCGTTGCGAGGTCCAATTGACCCTGTTTGTTGTTTTGAGTGAGCCTGGGAGCTAGGGATACCCCAGTCGTGAGAACAAGCAGCCTGCTTGTCCTCGGAGAAAGCGATTGATACATACCTGTAGCAGGTGTTCTCCGAGGACAGCAGGCTGATTGTTCTCACCTACCCTCCCTCCTCCCCTTTGGAGTTGCATTTTTTCCTCATTTCTTTGCTTGTCATTTAACTGAGCCGGAGCGGTCGCGCATGGGCGGGAAGATGGCCGCGCATGCGCGGTGGGCGTATCCCGCGTGTGGGACCTCCCGCAAGATTTTTCCTTCCGGTTTCGAGGGGCTGCCGTGGACATCAACCCAGTTGTGAGAACAATCAGCCTGCTGTCGTCGGAGAACACCAGCTACAGGTATGTATCAATTGCTTTCTGTGGTTACAATCAAAGCGGTTTATGTACTATATACAGGTACTATTTATAAAAAACAAATAGTGCCTGTAAACCTTAGTGAGTAGAAATCCAAGGGAGACACAAGTGGTGGGTGGTTAGAGGCTGATATGCACAGACAGGGAGAGGGATCTTGGGGTGATAGTATCTGAGGATTTGAAGGTGATGAAACAGTGTGACAAGGCGATGGCTGTAGTCAGAAGGATGCTAGGCTGTATAGTGAGAGGTGTAACCAGTAGAAGAAAGGAGGTGTTGATGCCCCTGTACAAGTTGTTGGTGAGGCCCCACCTGGAGTAGTGTTCAGTTTTGGAGGCTGTATCTTGCTAAAGATGTAAGAAGACTGAAGTGGTCCAAAGGAAGGTGACAAGAATGATATGGGGCTTGCACCAAAAGACATATGAGAAGAGACTGGAAGACCTGCATATGTATACCATAGAGGAGAGGAGGGAAAGGGGTGATATGATATAGAAGTTTAAATACTTGAAAGGTATTAATATAGATAGAAATGTTTTCCAGAGAAGGGAAAGTGATAAAACAAGAGGACATGAATTAAGGTTGCGGGGTGGTACACTTGAAGAGTAATGTCAGAAAATTCTTTTTCTCGGAGGGGGTGGTGGATGCTTGGAATGAAATCCCGAGGGAGGTGGTAGGAAAAAAAAAAACTGTGGCGGAATTCAAAGATGCATGGGATGAACACAGAGCATTTCTAATTAGAAAACAATATAAAAAAAACAAAACGTAAAGGGTTTGCATATGACTTTGCATGTCAAGTGGAGCTTATATGCAACTTTGGTTGCATTAACGAAGGCTAGGGCTAGGCTGGCATGTACGGTTTGAGTCCCGCATATGGCAGTCTGGTTTATGGTGGGCTGGAGAGAGGTTTGACAGAAACTCCAGTGGTTTGGAATGTGAGCACAGTGCCGGACAGACTTTTACGGTCTTTGTCCCGCAAATGACCAAATGGATTTGGATAGTCTGGAGTGGGCTTTGTCAGAAACTCCAGTAGTTGGAATATAAGGACAGAGCCAGGCGGACTTTTATGGTCTATGTCCGAGAAACACCAAAGAAGGACCATGATCAAGTAAATATCATCACGTTCATTGTTGATTTAAATCTTGAATTGATGATTGTTACTGTTGGGCAGACTGGATGTACCATTCATGTTTTTATCTTCCATCACTTACTATGTTAAATATGTTACACAAAACAGCGTAGAATCATTATGGATAGAAATTCCAAGTGTGAAGGGATGGTGTATTCCAGTAGGGCTGTACTACCATCCGTCAGGACAGAACGAACAGACAGATGAAAAAATGTTTACAGAGATTAGGAAAGTTATCAAAGCAACACTATAATAATGGTTGGTTTTAATTACCCCAGTTTCATCAGGGACTGCCAGGGAGATATTTGTAGCTGTAATAAACAACTGCTTCTTGGAGCAGCTGGTCCAAGAATCGACAAAAGGGGGAGCCATTTTGGATCTGGTCCATAGTGGCATGCAGAGCATAGTTCAAGGTGTTGGGTCCCGTGGGAAATAGTGATAGCATGATCAAGTTTGAGCTACTCTCTGGGATATAAATCCACAAAGGATTCTAAGGCGATGAAACAGTGTGAAAAGGCGGTGGCTGTAGCTAGAAGGTTACTAGGCTGTATAGAGAGAGGTGTGACCAGCAGAAGAAAAGAGGTGTTGCCCCTGTACAAGTCGTTGGTGAGGCCCCACCTGGAGTATTATGTTCAGTTTTGGAGGCCGTATCTTGCTAAGGATGTAAAAAGAATTGAAGCGGTGCAAAGAAAAGCTACGAGGATGGTAAGAGATTTGCGTTACAAGACGTATGAGGAGAGACTTGCGGACCTGAACATGTATACCCTGGAGGAAAGGAGGAACAGGGGTGATATGATACAGACGTTCAAATATTTGAAAGGTATTAATCCGCAAACGAACCTTTTCCGGAGATGGGAAGGTGGTAGAACGAGAGGGCATGAAATGAGATTGAAGGGGGGCAGACTCAAGAAGAATGTCAGGAAGTATTTTTTCACGGAGAGGATGGTGGATGCTTGGAATGCCCTCCCGCGGGAGGTGGTGGAGATGAAAACGGTAACGGAATTCAAACATGCGTGGGATAAACATAAAGGAATCCTGTGCAGAAGGAAGGGATCCTCAGGAGCTTAGCCTAGAATGGGTGGCAGAGCTGGTGGTTGGGAGGCGGGGCTAGTGCTGGGCAGACTTGTACGGTCTGTGCCGGGGCTGGTGGTTGGGAGGCAGGACTAGTGCTGGGCAGACTTCTACGGTCTGTGCCCTGAAGAGGACAGTACAAATAAAAAAGTAGCACATATGAATTTATCTTCTTGGGCAGACTGGATGGACCGTGCAGGTCTTTTTCTGCCGTCATCTACTGTGTTACAGTAGCCGCATTTAATTTTGGAAAGGGCGATTTATAGTAAAATGAGGACAGTGGTTAAAAAGAAGCTAAATGGATTGGCTGCTAAGGTTAGGACACTATATCAGGCATGTACATTATTCAAAACATCTTGGAAGCCCAGACCAGTTGCATTCCATGTATTTGCAAAGGTGGAAAGAAGAGAAAATGATGGCTAGCATAGTTAAAAGGTGAATTAAAAGATCCTATTACAGCCAAAAGATTGTCCTTCAAAGAATAGAAAAAGGACCCAAATGAAGAAAATAAGACGCAACATAAGGTAAACCCACGCTTTCATCTAGTCAGGTTTCACTTATTCCTAAAATGTCAAGACGCTGTTTATAGATGACATTGTGGATCACTGAGGATTTCTTTGCAGCTGATTTGGCATTCATCAGTCCTATAGCTCCCAAGGGTAGTCTGGGGGTGCTGGGGGTAGCTTTGGTATGGTAATAAAACGATCTTTTAAGTACAGTTATATAGGTGTTTGACCTCTTGCACTTTTGTCTTCTCTTTGTTTGGTGGGGATTGTAGTTGTCTCTCTCACACACCACTGGGATCCCTGAGGTCTCTTGGTCTGCTGGGCCAAGGCACATTTTTTGTATCATAAGTTCCTTAAACAGATTTCACTTGGTGGCACTGCAGTTCACTCTGTGGATCAGCAGTCTTACCAGTTGGCAAAGTAGGATTAAAGGCTTTAAGTAATCTAAGAGAACAGACCTTTTTAAAGTTGTAAATTTAGACCAGGCCTAGGAGATCCAATGATTCCAGTAATAGAGAAACAAATGGCTGTACTTTGCAATTCTATGTGAATTTCTTTGGAGGCTTAATTCAGAGGGGGTTGATGGTAGACTTTAGTTTTAACAGAATGTATCAGATTCAGGAACTTAGAAGTAGTTATCTAGTTAAAATAAAACTTCAGGTCACGGATTGTAGTTATTATAGATGTGTAGTTTCAGGTTCTGTTATCCTTGGATGGTCCAGTTGAGACAGTTTGCTGTAGTCTGTTTCTTTGTTGTACAGGAAGATGGTTAGATGTAAATATAGATCCAGCTCAGACATGAGGAGAGTTGTTTGTAATATGAAGGGAAGATGAGTTTCCTTTTCTCCTGACAAGATAAATGGAAGAAAGAGGACTGGTGCCTCAACACAGACTGGGCAGAAATTTGTAAAAGCTTGAGTTGTAAATAAGGAAAAATTATTATTTAAATAAATCTAAGTTGCAGGAGCCTGATGTGAACACAGCCAGCCCAGTTTGACGTTTTTGTCGGCTCTGAGCATTCTGCAGGATCAAATGTGTGTGCTAGTCCGGCGCTAATGGCCTCTATTTGCTTCTGAGCATCGAGGCCATAGTGTCCTGTCCCTCCCTCCACCAGAAAAAGCCCTAGTATGCAACAAAAACCCTTGCATGCAACAAAAGAAAGGAGTGGGAATCAAGGTAGCTAGACCTTTATATAATACTCAGAGTAGTTTAATATTTCTGAGAATATTTCTATGATAGAGAGGGAGAACATCATAAATTCACAACAGTTCACTGGACCTGTTACAATGCACAGCTGTTCCAAGTCTAGATCTTATAATATTTTAAATCATTTGTTACTCCCAGCTGTACATTCTCAAATGTCAAAAACATGTACATAAGTATTGCCATACTGGGACAGACCAAAGGTCCATCAAGCCCAGCATCCTGTTTCCAACAGTGGCCAATCCAGGTTACAAATACCTGGAAAGATCCCAAAAAAGTACAAAACATTTTATACTGCTTATCCCAGAAATAGTGGATTTTCCAAATCCAATTTAATACTGGTCTGTGGACTTTTCCTTTAGGAAGCCGTCCAAACCTTTTTTTTTTTTTAATACTCTGCTAAATTTATTGCAAAATATATATATAAAAAATAATCACACAAAAGATAGTTAAGAAAGCGGTCACTTAGCTGATTTATGAAATTGCAAAGCTGACTGTTTCACACATCCAGAAAAAATCCTCAGCAAGCTCTCTCCCTCCCAGGAACATGCCCTTCCCATGCCCCTCCCACTCCGGTTTGCTTTGTTCCCCCACCCAGCAGAGCCTCTCAGCTGTATGCCTTGCTAAAAGCACTCAGCTGTGAGCACTCTTTCTGTTACCTCCCTCCTATCCTTCCCTCACCCTCCCCCCCCCCCACAATGCCAGAAAAAAATCACTTGCAGCATGGCAAGGAAGAGGGAGAGCAGCTGCTGGTTGAGCTGCATCCTCCTCTGCTGCCTAGTTATCAGTGTTAATTTGAACTGCGTGGTTGTATGGTGCTGCTGCTCTCCTCTTCTTTGCCGTGTATTGAACAGGAACAGCAGAGAACGTTGTGGAGCTACATAGAGTGTGATGATTTCTTTTTTCTGGTTCGGGGGTGATGGGGGTGAGGGCAGGGTGGAGAGAGCGAGATCAAATGAGATGTTCTCAGGTGTTGAGGTAGAGAAGAGGAATGATGCCAGATGCCACGCTTTGTAGCGCTGTAGAAATGCTAAATAGTAGTAGTAGTAGTAGTAATGCCACTGTCTGTGGTCCTAACCTTTTGCTTGTGAAGAATTCTGTGTTGCAGGTACAGAATTCTGCACAGACTAGGAGTTCTGTACAACTTCACAATGCAGTATTTGCACAGAATTCCCACAGTAATATCTAGTGATTATCTGGAATAACGTTTTCTTCTCAGTTTCATGTGCAAGACATGTTGTACTGTAACCTATTTTTTTTTCTTTTCCTAGCAGCTATGTGGAAAAAGAGTCACCAGATAAAGGTAAATCCACCTTTTTATTCTACTTTCTGTTGTAATGTTTTTCAGTGTTGTATGTTAGAAGTGAAGGAGAGCCCACTACCTGCAAACTGCTTCTATCCTCTTTAGTTTTTCTGTGAAGGCAAGTAGGTCATGCAGTCATATAAATGTAGGCGTGGCTTCTAGCATATAGGTAATTCTTTCATTTGTTATTGCTTGGTGACTTTTCAGAAAGATACTGAGTTCTGTGGTGTTTGGCAAACTTTTTGCACCTTTGGTTGGTTTTCTTTAATGTGGTGAGGTTTTTTTTCTCCTTGTTTTGGGTACACAAACCTTTGCTAATGTGACATGTTTTTGCTTCTTAATGCAGCCTTTGCACCTTTTAATTTTTCTGTGCTAATCTTTTGACCTTGTCAAATAGCAGCAACTTCAATAAGTGCACAGCTGTTACTTCCTTATTCTGCTAGACCAGGCCACACACATGGGCTGTGTTCTTCTCCTACCAGCAGATGGAGGTTGAGGCAATCTTGGTAGTGGCCCCCTTGGGTCCCTGCCAGTGGGAGTGTATATGTGTATGTTAAAATGTGCCCCCCCCCCCCCCGGGTGCATTTGCAGATCTTTTTTGTTTGTTTGTTTTAAATTTGGTCAGCTGTGCTTTGGATTTATTTCTTTAGCAGTTTGCTGGGGAACTAAAGCTACTTGAAGAAAAACCCACACAAGTACTACTACTACTATTTAGCATTTCTATAGCGCTACAAGGCATACGCAGCGCTGCACAAACATAGAAGAAAGACAGTCCCTGCTCAAAGAGCTTACAATCTAATAGACAAAAAATAAAGTAATCAAATCAATTAATGTGGACAGGAAGGAGGAGAGGGAGGGTAGGTGGAGGCGAGTGGTTACGAGTCAAAAGCAATGTTAAAGAGGTGGGCTTTCAGTCTTGATTTAAAGGTGGCCAAGGATGGGGCAAGACGTATGGGCTCAGGAAGTTTATTCCAGGCGTAGGGTGCAGCGAGACAGAAGGCGCGAAGTCTGGAGTTGGCAGTAGTGGAGAAGGGAACAGATAAGAAGGATTTATCCATGGAGTGGAGTGCACGGGAAGGGGTGTAGAGAAGGACGAGTGTGGAGAGATACTGGGGAGCAGCAGAGTGAGTACATTTATAGGTTAGTAGAAGAAGTTTGAACAGGATGCGAAAACGGATAGGGAGCCAGTGAAGCGACTTGAGGAGAGGGGTAGTATGAGTAAAGCGACCCTGGCGGAAGACAAGACGGGCAGCAGAGTTTTGAACCGATTGGAGAGGGGAGAGGTGACTAAGTGGGAGGCCAGCAAGAAGCAGATTGCAGTAGTCTAAACGAGAGGTGACAAGAATGTGGATGAGGGTTTTGGTAGAGTGCTCGGAAAGAAAGGGGCGGATTTTACGGATGTTGTAAAGAAAGAAACGACAGTTCTCCGAGGACAAGCAGGCTGCTTGTTCTCACTGATGGGGTTGACGTCCTCGGCAGCCCCCTCCATCGGAAAGTTTACTAGCAAAGGCCTTTGCTAGTCCTCGCGCGCCCATGCGCACCGCGCATGCGCGGCCGTCTTCTCGCCCGAAACCGGCTCGAGCCGGCCAGTCTTCTTTCGTCCGCGCTCGGTACGGTCGTGTTACGCCGTTCGTGCCCCAGAGAGTCGACCTCGCGCGTCCGTTTCGACGTGTTTTTCACTCTTTTTCATCAAAAAAAGTTCGGGAAGCGCTCCGGAAGTGTTCCGGAAGACCCTTTCGGGTTTTCTGCCCTTCCCGTATTTTTCTCAGTTTTTGCCCCGTAAGTTTTCTTTCGTTGTCGGGGTAGGCCTAGTTTGGCCTCGGTCGAGATTTTCTCCCTTTAAATTTTGGTGCTTCAATTTTCGCCATTTCGGCTTTTGACTTCGCCGGCGTGATTTTTCCGCCCATGACATCGAAGCCTTCCAGCGGCTTCAAGAAGTGCACCGGAGGCATCGAGTGCATCGACGTCGTCAGCGTCCGGACCATCTTCCTTGGCGGCCGCTCCATCGACTGCATCGAGGCATCGGACCTCTGCATCGGCGCCGAGGCATCGGGCGACTGCATCGACGTCGGTGGTACCGAGACTTCGTCTGCTGATGTCGTCGGACGGAGGTGCATCGTCAGGAGTGCAGGTGAGGGCTGTCCATTTCCCTGCTGGTGGCGGTGAGCCTTCGGGTGGGTCTCCTCCCACCCTGAGGGCTCCTGCGGTACAGCCCCCCGGGATCGACCCTCTTCGGTCTCGGCCCCGAGGAAGCGACGGATGGATTCTACGTCCTCCTCGTCGGTGCCGGGGAGCTCCGGTGACATGCTTCGGAAGAAGTCGAAGAAGCATCGACACCGGTCTCCTCCCCGTCTCGGCACCGAGAGCTCTGGGTCGCCGAGGGATTCGGCACCCAGCAGGCATCGGCACCGAGAGGACCGCTCACCCTCTGTTCAGGAGGTGTCGATGCGCTCCACTCTGGACAGCCCGGAACAGCCTCCTCGCCCGGAACAGGTTCTGACGTCGACGCCTGCATCGACCTCTCAGCCTTTTTCTGCAGCCACTCTGAACGAGAGCCTCCGGGCCGTTCTCCCAGAGATCTGGGAGAGCTGTTGCGCCCTACCCCTCCGGTACCGGCGGTGCTTGCGCCTCCGGTACCGTCGAGCATGGCGCCGGCTGGCCCATCGCCCAGGTTGAGGTCCCCGACGTCGGTACCGCGTGCGGTGCCGACCGCGGCCACCTCCCAGGAAGGCTCCCCGACTACGTCGGCGGAGGGAGCTTCGCCGACGCGGGCCAGGGAGTCTACCTCTCGACGCCCCCATCGTGGACGTGGTTCCACAGAGTCGAGCAGGGCGAGGTTGCAGACACAGGTTCGTGAACTTGTGTCTGACACCGAGGGTGAGGCCTCGTGGGAAGAGGAAGAAGACCCCAGATATTTCTCTGACGAGGAGTCTGAGGGTCTTCCTTCCGATCCCACTCCCTCTCCTGAAAGACAGCTTTCCCCTCCTGAGAGTCTGTATTTTGCTTCCTTTGTCCGGGAGATGTCTACGGCCATCCCCTTCCCGGTGGTTGTGGAGGACGAGCCCAGGGCTGAAATGTTTGAGCTCCTGGACTATCCTTCTCCACCTAAGGAAGCGTCCACTGTTCCCTTGCACCATGTCCTGAAAAAGACATTGCTTGCGAACTGGACCAAGCCACTAAGTAATCCCCACATTCCCAAGAAGATTGAGTCCCAGTACCGGATCCATGGGGACCCAGAGCTGATGCGCACTCAGTTGCCTCATGACTCTGGAGTTGTGGATTTGGCCCTAAAGAAGGCTAAGAGTTCTAGGGAACATGCTTCGGCGCCCCCGGGCAAGGACGCTAGAACCTTAGACTCCTTTGGGAGGAAGGCCTACCATTCCTCTATGCTCGTGTCCAAAATCCAGTGTTACCAGCTCTACACGAGCATACACATGCGGAACAATGTGCGGCAGTTGGCGGGCTTGGTTGATGCTCTTCCCCCTGAGCAAGCCAAGCCTTTTCAGGAGGTGGTCAGGCAGCTGAAGGCGTGCAGAAAATTCCTGGCCAGAGGAGTTTATGACACTTTTGATGTTGCGTCCAGGGCCGCTGCTCAAGGTGTGGTGATGCGCAGGCTCTCATGGCTGCGTGCCGCCGACCTGGAGAATAGAATCCAGCAGCGGATTGCGGACTCGCCTTGCCGTGCGGACAATATTTTTGGTGAAAAAGTCGAACAGGTGGTAGAGTCTCTCCACCAGCGGGACACCGCATTCGACAAATTCGCCCGCCGGCAGCCTTCAGCTTCTACCTCTACAGGTAGACGATTTTTCGGGGGAAGGAAGACTGTTCCCTACTCTTCTGGCAAGCGTAGGTACAATCCTTCCCGACAGCCTGCGGCCCAGGCTAAGCCCCAGCGCGCTCGCTCTCGTCAGCAGCGTGCGACTCAGCAAGGCCCCGCGGCTCCCCAGCAAAAGCAAGGGGCGAGCTTTTGACTGGCTCCAGCAGAGCATAGCCGACATCCAAGTGTCCGTGCCGGGCGACCTGCCAGTCGGAGGGAGGTTGAAAGCTTTTCACCAAAGGTGGCCTCTCATAACCTCCGATCAGTGGGTTCTGCAAATAGTTCGGCAGGGGTACACCCTCAATTTGACCTCAACACCTCCAAATTGTCCACCGGGAGCTCAGTCTTACAGCTTCCAGCACAAGAAGGTACTTGCAGAGGAACTCTCCGCCCTTCTCAGCGCCAAGGCGGTCGAGCCCGTGCCATCCGGGCAAGAAGGGCTGGGATTCTATTCCAGGTACTTCCTTGTGGAAAAGAAAACAGGGGGGATGCGTCCCATCCTAGACCTAAGGGCCCTGAACAAGTATCTCGAAAAAGAAAAGTTCAGGATGCTTTCCCTGGGCACCCTTCTCCCCATGATTCAGCAAAACGATTGGCTATGCTCTCTGGACTTGAAGGATGCCTACACTCACATCCCGATACTGCCAGCTCACAGACAGTATCTGCGATTTCAGCTGGGCACACGTCACTTCCAGTACTGTGTGCTACCCTTTGGGCTCGCCTCTGCGCCCAGGGTGTTCACAAAGTGCCTAGCTGTGGTAGCAGCGGCACTTCGCAGGCTGGGGGTGCACGTGTTCCCATATCTCGACGATTGGCTGGTGAAGAACACATCCGAGGCAGGAGCCCTGCAGTCCATGCAGATGACTATTCGCCTCCTGGAGCTACTGGGGTTTGTGATAAATTATCCAAAGTCCCATCTTCTCCCAATGCAGAGACTCGAATTCATAGGAGCTCTGCTGGATTCTCGGACGGCTCGCGCCTATCTCCCAGAGACGAGAGCCAACAACTTGTTGTCCCTCGTCTCACGGGTGCGAGCGTCCCAGCAGATCACAGCTCGGCAGATGTTGAGATTGCTGGGCCACATGGCCTCCACAGTTCATGTGACTCCCATGGCCCGCCTTCACATGAGATCTGCTCAATGGACCCTAGCCTCCCAGTGGTATCAGGCCGCTGGGGGTCTAGAGGACGTGATCCACCTGTCCACGAGTTTTCTCAAATCCCTGTATTGGTGGACGATTTGGTCCAATTTGACTCTGGGACGTCCCTTCCAAATTCCTCAGCCACAAAAAGTGCTGACCACGGATGCGTCCCTCCTGGGATGGGGAGCCCATGTCGATGGGCTTCACACCCAAGGAAGCTGGTCCCTCCAGGAACGCGATCTGCAGATCAATCTTCTGGAGTTACGAGCGGTCTGGAACGCTCTGAAGGCTTTCAGAGATCGGCTGTCCCACCAAATTATCCAAATTCAGACAGACAACCAGGTTGCCATGTACTATGTCAACAAGCAGGGGGGCACCGGATCTCGCCCCCTGTGTCAGGAAGCCGTCAGCATGTGGCTCTGGGCTCGCCGGCATGGCATGGTGCTCCAAGCCACATATCTGGCAGGCGTAAACAACAGTCTGGCCGACAGGTTGAGCAGGATTATGCAACCTCACGAGTGGTCGCTCAATTCCCGTGTGGTACGACAGATCTTCCAGGCGTGGGGCACCCCCCTGGTGGATCTCTTCGCATCTCGAGTGAACCACAAAGTCCCTCAGTTCTGTTCCAGGCTTCACGCCCACGGCAGACTGGCATCGGATGCCTTCCTCCTGGATTGGGGGGAGGGCCTGCTGTATGCTTATCCTCCCATTCCTCTGGTGGGGAAGACTTTGTTGAAACTCAAGCAAGACCGAGGCACCATGATTCTGATTGCTCCCTTTTGGCCGCGTCAGATCTGGTTCCCTCTTCTTCTGGAATTATCCTCCGAAGAACCGTGGAGATTGGAGTGTTTTCCGACCCTCATCACGCAGGACGAAGGGGCTCTTCTGCATCCCAACCTCCAGTCTCTGGCTCTCACGGCCTGGATGTTGAGGGCGTAGACTTTGCCTCTTTGGGTCTGTCAGAGGGTGTCTCCCGCATCTTGCTTGCTTCCAGGAAAGACTCCACTAAGAGAAGTTACTTCTTTCATTGGAGGAGGTTTGCCGTCTGCTGTGACAGCAAGGCCCTAGATCCTCGCTCTTGTCCTACACAGACCCTGCTTGAATACCTTCTGCACTTGTCTGAGTCTGGTCTCAAGACCAACTCGGTAAGGGTTCACCTTAGTGCAATCAGTGCATACCATTACCGTGTGGAAGGTAAGCCGATCTCAGGACAGCCTTTAGTTGTTCGCTTCATGAGAGGTTTGCTTTTGTTAAAGCCCCCTGTCAAGCCTCCTACAGTGTCATGGGATCTCAATGTCGTTCTCACCCAGCTGATGAAACCTCCTTTTGAGCCACTGAATTCCTGCCATCTGAAGTACTTGACCTGGAAGGTCATTTTCTTGGTGGCAGTTACTTCAGCTCGTAGAGTCAGTGAGCTTCAGGCCCTGGTAGCCCAGGCCCCTTACACCAAATTTCATCACAACAGAGTAGTCCTCCGCACTCACCCTAAGTTCCTGCCAAAGGTTGTGTCGGAGTTCCATCTGAACCAGTCAATTGTCTTGCCAACATTCTTTCCCCGTCCTCATTCCTGCCCTGCGGAACGTCAGCTGCACACATTGGACTGCAAGAGAGCATTGGCCTTCTACCTGGAGCGGACACAGCCCCACAGACAGTCCGCCCAATTGTTTGTTTCTTTTGATCCCAATGGGAGGGGAGTGGCTGTAGGGAAACGCACCATATCCAATTGGCTAGCAGATTGCATTTCCTTCACTTACGCCCAGGCGGGGCTGGCTCTTGAGGGTCATGTCACGGCTCATAATGTTAGAGCCATGGCGGCGTCGGTAGCCCACTTGAAGTCAGCCTCCATTGAAGAAATTTGCAAAGCTGCGACGTGGTCATCTGTCCACACATTCACATCTCACTACTGCCTGCAGCAGGATACCCGACGCGACAGTCGGTTCGGGCAGTCAGTTCTTCAGAACCTGTTTGGGCTTTAGGATCCAACTCCACCCCCCGAGGGCCCTGTTTGTTCTGTTCCAGGCTGCACTCTCAGTTAGTTGGTAAATTTTTTTAGGTCAATCTCAGTTATGTCCTCGCCGTTGCGAGGCCCAATTGACCATGGTTGTTGTTTTGAGTGAGCCTGGGGGCTAGGGATACCCCATCAGTGAGAACAAGCAGCCTGCTTGTCCTCGGAGAAAGCGAATGCTACATACCTGTAGAAGGTATTCTCCGAGGACAGCAGGCTGATTGTTCTCACAAACCCGCCCGCCTCCCCTTTGGAGTTGAGTCTTCCCTTGAAATGTATTGTCTTGCTACATACTGGACTGGCCGGCTCGAGCCGGTTTCGGGCGGGAAGACGGCCGCGCATGCGCGGTGCGCATGGGCGCGCGAGGACTAGCAAAGGCCTTTGCTAGTAAACTTTCCGATGGAGGGGGCTGCCGAGGACGTCAACCCCATCAGTGAGAACAATCAGCCTGCTGTCCTCGGAGAATACCTTCTACAGGTATGTAGCATTCGCTGTCTTGGCGGTCTGCTGGATATGAGCAGAGAAGGAGAGAGAAGAATCAAAGATGACCCCAAGGTTTCGAGCTGAGGAGACAGGGAGAATGAGAGAGCCATCAACAGAAATAGAAAACGGGGGGAGTGGGGAGGTGGGTTTGGGGGGAAAAATGAGAAGCTCGGTTTTGGTCATGTTTAATTTCAGGTGGCGTTGAGACATCCAGACAGCAATGTCAGACAAGCACGCTGAAACTTTGGTTTGGATGCAAGGTGAGATATCAGGGGTAGAAAGGTAGATTTGGGAGTCATCAGCATAGAGATAGTAGGAAAAGCCATGGGACAAAAGTATATGAGATTTACTCCAGCAGCAGAGGGCTGACCAGTTAGGAATCCGTGGGTAATGGGGAGAGGAGGCGGAGGAGTTTTTCAGCTGCAGCCATGTTGGGGCTTGGTGAGGTGGAGCTGGCAGGAGCCAATGGCAGAATTTCTGTGCCTGCTTCTTTGCTACTTGTGTGATGTTTTCATGGATGAGCCTAGGGAATTTAACGCTGAAGTTCCAAGGGGCTCTTCCTCTCCTATGGGACCCCTGATGGGCACCGTGGCAGTTTTGCTCTTGTTGGGCATGATAGCCATTTTTGCCTTGACTTGCCAGTTTGCAAGCCGGAGTGGGAATCATTGAAAACACAAGGTGTTGAGCCCTTGGCCCGTTTCCCCTTGGCTGTTGCTTGGAGCACGAGGGGAATACTCGGAGGAGCCACATGGATTTTCAGACCTAGGTTACTGGAAGCAGTTTTAGGCAGGCCCTGGTAGGAACTTTTCCCCTGACAGAAAGGGGTTGTGTATTCTGCAGTGATCCCAGGGACTCTGATACCTCAGGGGCCCCTAAGGCTTTCAAGCATGTCATCAACTGGCCTGGATGGCTCCTTAATCCTCTGGAGGAAAATTGGGGCCCATGCTTGCTCTCCTTTCCTCTGGATGCTCCAGTGAAAGGGTGGTTCTGATGTCTTGGGCTGTGGCAAGCTCTGTAGGTGAGGACATCCCTCCCCAGAGGAAGAGGAGGGCTCCCTAGTTGGTGCAGTCTATCCACTAGGAGCAACACCACTAGGAGCAACACATCACCTGCTAGATGTGGGCTCCTCCATTTTTAAGGCCTCCTTTTTCCTAGCCTTCCCTTCATGGGGCGCACTCCTAAATGGTTTGGTTGACATGGGAGGGTACCAAGGAAATTTTGGACCCAAGATATTGGCTATGCATACCCACTGCCTAGGGAAGACTTTACAAAGCTCCTCCAGTGGCAAAGGGTGGATACCCTTGTCATGGCTATGATGAGGAAGGCTACTATCATAGTACAGGGATGTTCAGGCCTTAGGACACTTCATATTGTAGGGAGGAGCAGTCGCTCAGGCAAAAACTAACTTCCATTACATCCCAGTGATCAATCCAGAGACTTCCTTATCAATAGCAGATGAATCCAGAAACTGGTGGGTTGTATCTGCCTACCAGCAGGTAGAGATGGAGAACACTGAAAGAAGGCAGTGACCTTGGACGTCCAGCTCCTTCTCTCTCCAGTATATTTCTATCTCCAGCAGGTGGTGGACGGATTCCTTCCAGCTCCTGGATTTGTGTATATGGGAGGTTCCTGGACTTCGCCAGTTGAGCAGGGGGTGTGTGGCTGACGGTGTCCACTTTGGAGGCATACTTGGTCTTCAGGTCCCTGCCTTACCCCATCTCTCCCCACCTCCCAGCTTATCTACAGTGCTTTCTGCTGTGTGCCTGCCATTTGCCTCCTAACGTTCCTCACAAGTCAAAAGTTTAGTAGAGGCTTCTTTTATTACACACCTTACTTGAGACGCTGCTCGCTGCAGGCAGGCCCGAGCTCCTCCAGACCGGGTCTTGGACAGTTGGAGCATTGTGCTCGGCTCCTCCTGGGAGGGATTCCAGCTTCAGTTCTCAGACGATATGATGGCATTAGCCTACATCAACCGTCAAGGAGGCACTTGTCAGCAGTCGTTGTCTAGGGTGGTCCCGGGGTCCAGTTCACAGAGGCAGTGGGTTCCCAAAGAATACGCAATCCACACAGATTTGGATATATGAAGTATATTATATTTGCATATATGTATTGGCTCACAGCACTTAGTACAGGTAACTGGTACAGGGCTGTATCTGTGTGTGTTTAGGGAGAGAAAGAAAGGATGGGGTGTTTGTTCAGAGGAAGGGAGAAGCCTTGGGGTTGTGCTGCAAGAGGTATATGTGTGTAGAGGGAATGAAAGAGAGAGAAGCTGCCAGCCACCAGAGCTCTGTGTTCTGGTGGCTAAAGATGGAGGTGTGCAGAGAAAGAAGGAGAAACAAAGGCAGCCCAACAGAGTCCTGTGCCCTGCAGGCTCAGAGACCGAGAGAGGAGAAGTGCCCCCCTGGACTGGATGGTATTCATCCTAGAGTACTGATAGAACTGAAAAATGAGCTTGCGGAGCTACTGCTAGTGATATGCAATTTATCCTTAAAATCGAGCGTGGTACTGGAAGATTGGAGGGTGGCCAATGTAACACCCATTTTAAAAAAAGGTTCCAGGGGAGATCTGGGAAATTATAGACCGGTGAGTCTGACGTCGTTGCCGGGGAAAACGGTAGAGGCTATTAAAAACAAAATTACAGAGCACATCCAAGGACATGGATTACTGAGACCGAGTCAACATGGCTTTTGTGTGGGGAAATCTTGCCTGACCAATTTACTTCAATTCTTTGAAGGAGTAAACAAACGTGGACAAAGGGGAGCCGGTTGATATTGTGTACCTGGATTTTCAAAAGGCATTTGACAAGGTACCTCATGAAAGGCTACAGAGGAAATTGGTGTGTCATGGGATAGGAGGAAAAGTCCTATTGTGGATTAAAAACTGGTTGAAGGATAGGAAACAGAGAGTGGGGTTAAATGGGCAGTATTCACAATGGAGAAAGGGTAGTTAGTGGGGTTCCTCAGTGGTCTGTGCTAGGACCGCTGCTTTTTAATATATTTATAAATGATTTAGAGATGGGAGTAACTAGTGAGGTAATTAAATTTGCTGATGACACAAAGTTATTCAAAGTCGTTAACTCGCGACAGGATTGTGAAAAATTACAGAAGGACCTTACGAGACTGGGAGACTGGGCGGCTAGATGGCAGATGACGTTTAATGTGAGCAAGTGCAAGGTGATGCATGTGGGAAAAAAGAACCCGAATTATAGCTATGTCATGCAAGGTTCCACGTTAGACGTTACGGACCAAGAAAGGGATCTGGGTGTCGTCGTCAATAATACACTGAAACCTTCTGCTCAGTGTGCTGCTGCGGCTCGGAAAGCGAATAGAATGTTGGGTATTATTAGGAAAGGTATGGAAAACAGGTGTGAGGATGTTATATTATATCGCTCCATGGTGCGACCGCACCTTGAGTATTGTGTTCATTTCTGGTCGCCGCATCTCAAGAAAGCTATATAGTGGAACTGGAAAAGGTGCAGCGAAGGGCGACTAAAATGCTAGCGGGGATGGGACTACTTCCCTATGAAGAAAGACTAAGGAGGCTAGGGCTTTTCAGCTTGGAGAAGAGACGGCTGAGGGGAGACATGATAGAGGTATATAAAATAATGAGTGGAGTGGAACAGGTGGAAGTGAAGCGTCTGTTCACGCTTTCCAAAAATACTAGGACTAGGGGGCATGCGATGAAACTACAGTGTAGTAAATTTAAAACAAATGGGAGAAAAGGTTTCTTCACCCAACGCGTAATTAAACTCTGGAATTCATTGCCGGAGAACATGGTGAAGGCGGTTAGCTTGGCAGAGTTTAAAAAGGGGTTAGACGGTTTCCTAAAGGACAAGTCCATAAACGCTACTAAATGGACTTGGGAAAAATCCACAATTCCAGGAATAACATGTATGTTTAAATCTGTTTATTGAGCATCTTAAAACTTGTACATAATCACACATCAAACCACATAGATAATGTATCTAACTCATAACAATGTTCCCATGCATTTTACATTTTTATCCCAACCCCCCACCCCTTCCCTACCCTCAGATACCTATAAGAACATGTATCTCATAACTCTTCAACATTGCCAGCATACAACTACTCCATTTCCTCCAGAGAACCCAAGTGCCAGCGTCCCAATACCTAACCTCTTAGTATCCACTATACAACAAACTTCTTATTGGCAAGAACTATTATGCCATTCATTGTGCAATGCTGCAAAGGGCCTGCTTTCTTATGACCCTTCGGCTGCAAGTCGCCTCTGTGGTGTTTGCTCTGGCATCTGAATGGTCAGAATACGAACCCTAAACCCTCCCCGCCCACCTTCCCCTCCCTCCCTACCCTTACCATGCAATAAGTCCTGATCCAATGCAAGTAGCCTCACAATGTGACATGATCCTCAATCTATGCCCATCTGACACAGCGAGATTCGTCCTACCCCTCTCTTACAAAGATCTAAGTGCAGTCAAAAATTCAATATGAAGCTTCTCCCCCGTGAGGGCAAAGTCAGCCATAAAGGTTCCCATTGCATTCGAAACTGCTGCCCAGGTACACTATCCTATGATTTAACCTGGCATCTATCTGTTCTCATCTGGGCTATCATCTGAGATCTCCAAAATGCCAGAGAGGGTCCCAGTTCTGATGTCCAGGATTTTAAAATGGATGTAAGCCCAAAATAAACAGCCATTTGTATATATCCTTTAAATCCTGCTGGCGGTGGAGAAGTGTAACTATTTTTGAAAAAGATTATTAAGGGATCTGTCAACATTGTACATCCCCACTGACTATCTATTGTCTGCAGGAGCCCTCCCCAAAACTGTTGCACTTGTGCGCAGCTCCAAAACATATGACCCAAAGATGCATTGGCGCTTCCACATTTGGGGCAAGAACCATCACAGTTAGCGATCATCTTAGAAGCTCTCCTGGGGGGTATATACATTCGTAACAGGATTTTATACATACGTTCCCTCTGTGGAATCGAGATCCTCATAGAATATAACTGTTTTATAAAGGATTTACATAAATCTTCAGTCACCTCACAGTTCAAGTCCTCCCTCCAGCCACGGACCAAGCGTGCATAATCTATCTCAGACGATGTCTCCCTCAATTGCTGAAGATGAAACCTGAGTGGCACAGACATCTGCGCCCCCAAGGAATACATTTCTGCTAACACTTCTTGGACGTCTTCAGTTAAGTCCGCCCAGCATAGGGAGGAAATGTAATGATGTAATTGAAAATAAGCAAAATGATGACTTGTCTCCTCCCCCAATACCTTCGTTAATTCTGAAAGGGCCTTTAACCTCCCCTCCTCGGTAAGCACATGAGATAAGTATATTAACCCCTTCCTTGCCCAACGTATAAACACTCCTCCACCCTGACCTGGAGGGAAAGCTGGATTATCACAAATGGCCAACCATGGCGTGATCTTACCCGAAAACTGATGTCTTCTACAGATCCATCTCCAAGTGGCTCTCAGAGCTGGTAACAAAGGATGATGTGCTAGCGCGTGTGGAGGCATCCCTTTCCCCCCGTGCAAGAGACTACTAAAATGCCACCCCGGGAACCACCTAACCTCCGCCTGTGTCACTGAAAATTCAGAGGTACCCCGGAACCAGTCATTAATGTGTCGCATTTCACATGCCACCGATAAGGTCTTTATACTGGTCAGGCCCATCCCACCACAATCCCTAGGCGATGTGAGAGTGGACATCGGGAGTCTGGGCCTTTTCCCCTGCCAAAGATATCGTTGGAGAAGGCGATTCACTCTCTTTTCATCTGTTCCCTTCAAAAATACTGGTAATTGTTGAAATAAATATAGCCACTTGGGGGCAATCAGCATGTTAAAAAGCGCTATTCGCCCCCACAATGACAGTGGCAGTCCCTCCCAGAGTGTCAATTTCCGCTTTGTCAACTCAATCATTGGTTTAACATTGCATGAGTAAAGCCGTTTTAAATCTCTGGGGAGAAGGACACCTAAATATTTCAATTCTCTATCCACCCAAGTTGTACTGTCTCGTCTAGGGCCATTGCACAAGATTTTTGTAAATTTAAGGAGAAGCCGGAAAGCCTGCCAAATTCTTTTATTTTAGACAGAGCCTTCCGCAAGGAAACCTGCGGATTCGACAACATCATCACAATGTCATCCGCATATGCCAGCGTTTTAACTATTTCAGAGCCAATGTCCACCCCCACCACCTCCACGGAGCTGTTCAACACTCTGATTAAGGGCTCTAGAAAAAGGTCAAACAATATAGGGGACAAGGGGCACCCCTGTCTAGTTCCCCTACATATGGGAAACCAGTCTGATCTACCCCCATTTACTGCAATGTGTGCTCCTATTCCAGTATATAATGTTTTTATGGCTTTCCAAAACCCTTCCGGCACTTCCATCCACTGCAATAAGCAAAAAAGGTATTCCCACCCCACATTGTCGAAAGCCTTAGAGGCGTCCAAACTGACCAACACTGCTGGATTCCCCCCAGAGACACTCTTGGCCATTGCCAATAAAATTCTGCGAACGTGCAGCACCGAGTGTCTCTTCGGGACAAACCCCACCTGCGCCGTACTCACCACTCCTGGAAGTTGACCAATCAATCTATTCGCCATCATTTTGGATAGAAGCTTAATGTCCACATTTATCAGTGATATGGGCCGATATGATTCTGGATCTTCTGATGGTTTACCCGGTTTAAGGAGCATAACTATTAGGGCTGTGTTTTCATGTGGCGGGAACGTTCCAGAGTCAAGCACTGCATTATAATACTCCAACAAGGACCTCAACAATGGAAGCTGCATAGTTTTATAAAATTCTCCCGAAAAGCCATCAATCCCCGGGGAAGAATTTAATTTCAACCCCTTTATTGCCGTCTGCAGTTCCTTAGGTTGGAAGGGGCCAGCCAAAACTTCTTGTGCCTCCGTAGTGAACTTTCCCATCCCTGCCCTTTCCAGAAATGCTACCACCTCTTCCTTGTTCGGAGGGCTCCCGTGCGCGTATAGATCTTGAAAATATTCTTTAAATATCTGCAAAATTTCCTCTGTGCGATTTGTTACTCGCCCCTTTGCATCTATTAGAGCTCCTATGGTCCTATTACCCTTCCATGATTTTACCATACGGGCCAGGAGCCCACCCTGACGGTCTCCATGCCTGTAGAACCTATATCTCTGAAAAACCATCTGTCTTTTGGTCTGTTCATGGATCAATGAATTGAGAGTTACCTGCAAGGATAGATAATTTTCTCTATTAACCCGAGAAGGGGATTCTAATAATGCACGCTTGGCCCGTCGCAGCCGCTCAGTTAGATTTATGATGTTTGCCGCTACTTTTTTACGTCTCGTGGCTGTGTACTGAATAATGTCCCCTCTCAGAACTGCCTTTGCTGTGCACCAAAACAGCTTTGGGTCCTCTCTGTGCTGCTCATTGTGAAGGGAGAACTCCTCCCACTTCCCCTGCAAGTATTTAAGAAACTCCTGGTCCTTGACTAAGTGATTTGGGAATCGCCAGCGCTTTATGGGATGGCGGTCCCCTGGTGCCTCCAGCGCTACCCATATCGGCGCATGGTCAGAGATCACCACCTGTTCTATCTGTGCCTCCGAGATCTCTGAGAAAAGACTGGCTGAGACAAACACATGGTCTAAACGTGCCCAAGAGCCATGTGCCCTTGATCTATGAGTAAAATCCCTCTCTTCCGGGTGCAGTGACCTCCAAGTGTCAATTAACCCTAAGGATGTGACAAATGTCGACAGGATCCCTGCCCCCCCTGTATTCAAAGTCCCTTGTGCTCTACTTCCCGTGCTATCCAGGGCAGGATCCAACAAGGCATTCATATCACCCGCAATTATTAAGGTCTTTCCTTGAAATGGTACTAGGTCCTTGAGAAGGTTAGGGAAGAACCCTGGCTCCCGGGGAGTAGGTCCATAAAGAGATAACAGGTATACCTCCCTGCCCTGTAAACAGAGCTTCACCAGCAGATATCTTCCCCAGGAATAACATGTATAGAATGTTTGTACGTTTGGGAAGCTTGCCAGGTGCCCTTGGCCTGGATTGGCCGCTGTCGTGGGTAGGATGCTGGGCTCGATGGACCCTTGGTCTTTTCCCAGTATGGCATTACTTATGTACTTACGTTGTGGTAACATGCCAGTTATCCAGCGTGTCACTGTTTTGTTTGGATTAAGCACAAGCTAGGGGGAAAGTGATATAAAACATTGTTGTAATTGTTCAAGCACAATATTAAAGGGTAAAACAGGGAAAATAGATGGAATGTCGTCTGCATTAAAAAAAAAACAGTTTGATATTGTAATTCTGAATAAGGGTAGCAAGAGGGCTGAGGAAAATGTTAGAAAGTAGAGGGGAAAGAATAGACTCCTTTGGAACACTACACAAGTTTGTGAGAACCAGAAATTTGGGAATGAAATAACAGAAAATGAACGATTGTGTATGAATGATGTAAACCAGTTGATCACAGTCCCACGAAGACTGATTTGAGCCAGATGAGAGAGGAGGAGTGAAAGGTCCACTAAATCGAAGGCCACCAATAAGTCGAGCGATACAATTAATGCGTTATTACAACTATTGAAGATCTGATGCACGTCACTAACAAGGGCAGTGAGCACAGCCTCAATGGTATGGGCTTGGCAAAAGCCCACCTGTCGGGTGTAGGACAGCTGAGCTCTTGATATGAGTAGAAAATTATTCAAGGCTGCCTTCTACAGGGACCTATATACAAGTTTACTGAACAAATAATAATTTTATTTTACTGTTCCAGCCCTTTTCCTAAGGTGGATTTCCATTTGTTGTGAATCAGGCCCTGTCTTTTTGTCGTAGGAGCGTTTTCCTCCTCCTCCCTCCCCGTTCCCCCTTCCGAGAATTCATCCACAAGCTTCTTTTGCTAGATGTTTGCCAAGTACTTCTCAACTACTTGTCAGTGACAAACCTTTGTGGGAGCTTGGTAGAATTTCTGTTCTGTTTCAGGGTCCATGTAGAGGGGATCCTGTTTGAGTGCCATTACACAGTGGAGTAAGGTGGCTTCTGAATCGGCCTTAATCCTTCATCAGACAACTTATTTTCTTGGGTTTTTGAGCCTGCACTGCTTGGGTGCAAGTAACTTCTCGGGATTAGTCTCAAGTGGTAATCCCAGAGGATATTTACTGGGTGGTAGCGTAGGTGATCCTTCATTCTTGGTAAAGCATGATTGATGTTCTAGCTTTTGGCAAAGTGGATATTCAGGGTGCTTGTCTTCCACGCTAAGGTGTACTGCTTTCTATGTTCCATTCATCTGGACTAGTTTACCAATAGAATTTGGGACTCTCTCAAAACTTAGGTACATATGTATTGCCATACTGGGACAGACCGAAGGTCCATCAAGCCCAGCATCCTGTTTCCAACAGTGGCCAATCCAGGTCACAGGTACCAGGCAAGATCCCAAAACAGTACAATACATTTTATGCTGCTTATCCTAGAAATACTGTCAAAATGCTAGTGGTGGTACTCTACCACAAAAGTGTACATATGCAACCAAAAAACTGGTAGAAATCAAGCCGACTGGTCACACAATTAATGTGATATGGGGGGGAGTCTCCTACAGTCACAAAGGCAAGTAGATTATCATAAATTAACATGCCTGATCAACATGACAGTTATAATCATAGAAGGCCCCCTGCCATCTGTATCAATTTTTGTATATTTTTATATTGCTTATCGTGTCATTAATTGTTTCTTTTGTGTCGTTACTCACATTTCACCTTATTCAAATATGTGACCAGTATATCCTCAGTAAGAGTTTACTCATTTACTGTAGTGGAGATATCAAACATTTATCTGTGTGTATGTCCTCTAGCAATTCCAGGACTCCTTACTATCCCGACAGGTGCCTGTTTCGCTCTTGTGCTTTGTCAAGGGACAGTTCTATGAATGCAAAGACAGGAAAACATTAGCTCAAACCTCAGTAAATGTAGCGCTCTTCCTATTATCTATCAACTCCTGGCTTACGGTCTCTTCTCCTACTACTTCTGATTCCTCACTGGGAATTCAAAACATGGCGGCGGCGTCCTTTATATGCAATACCGGAAGTGCCGACCTTTACTTAGCACTTCTGCTATACAGCTGATTGTGGTTACATGTAACATCCCCAATGGACATATGTGTTGAGGCCATTGGGTTCAACCGTCCCCAGTTGAAATATCTAGTAAGTGTCTTGCAGCAATCTACGATTACGATCTTCTCCTCTCGGGTGGGGGGTGACGTTTTCAATCACCTGACAGCGTAAAGATTCTGTCGTATGGCCATTGTTGACACAATGTTGTACCAACGGGGCTCCAAGGTTCTGTGCAGTTATCCGCGATCTGTGCTCTATCATGCGAGCATTCAGGGACCTACTAGACTTCCCTATGTAGATCTTATCACATGGGCATTTAATGTAATAGATATAAGCAGTGGATTTTCCCCAAGCCATTTTAATAATGGCTTATGGACTTTTCTTTTAGGAAGCTAGCCAAACATTTTAAAACTCTGTTAAGCTAACTGCATTTACTACATTGTATGACAATGAATTTCAGAGTTTAATTACATGTTGAGTGAAGAAATATTTTCTCTCATTCATTTTAAATTATACTACTTTGTAGCTTCATTGTGTGCCCCCTAGTCCTAGTATTTTGGAAAGAGTAAACAAGCGATTCACGTCCACCCGTTCCATTCCAATCATTATTTTTTAGACCTCTGTCATATCTCCCCTCGGCCATCTCTTCTCCAAGCTGAAAAGCCCTAGCCACTTTAGCCTTTTCTCATAGAGAAGTCATCCCATGCCCTTTATCATTTTTGTCACACTTCTCTGTACTTTTTCTAATTCTACTATATCTTTTTTTGAGATGCGGTGACCAGAATTGCACACAATATTCAAGTTGTGGTTGCACCATGAAATGATACAAAGGGATCATAATGTCCTTATTTTTGTTTTTCATTCCTTTCTTAATTATACCTAACATTCTATTTGCTTTTTTAGCCGTTTCAACATATCAACAATGCTGCCTAGATCCCTTTCCTGGTTGGGGACTCCTAATGCGGACCCTTGTGTTAACGTAGCTATAGTACTGGTGTAGACAGCTGTCCATGTGGGTACCCCCTTGACGTCTATGGGTGAATCTTTGCCAGAGTCGAGGGTGTAGCCTGCATCTCGATGCTGCTCCAGGCCAGGACCAAGTTCCTCACACTTGAGACAGTCTCGATCTCGGCCCTCCCATGAGGATTTCTTTGCTGCCACCAGTGTGGAGCTCTCATGAGCGTCAGAAGAGGAGTCCTGTGGTATCCCATCTCACCCGTCCTTAACCTGAGAGCCTCTCCTTCCTAGCTTCCCCACTCAGGAAGGCAGCCTCCCATATGTATCTCCTGGATTTGGTAGTGCAGGACTGGCCTCATCTTTATTATGTGGATCTCGTGCCTCTCATGGTGGGGCTACTGCTTCTAATTGCCATGCTATCCCAGGCTTCTGTCTCAGGGTCTGGTAGTCGTGCAGGATTCCTCTTCCTTTTGGCTTACAGCCTGGCGCTTGAGAGGTGGCATCTAAGTGGTTGAGGTTATTCAGTGACATTCTCTACCGTCCTTACGAGGCATAGGAGTTCAACTTCCTTGACTTATGTCAGTCTAGTGGACGTTCTCCGAGGACAAGCAGGCTGCTTGTTCTCACTGATGGGTGACGTCCACGGCAGCCCCTCCAATCGGAATCTTCACTAGCAAAGGCCTTTGCTAGCCCTCGCGCGCCGATGCGCACCGCGCATGCGCGGCCGTCTTCCCGCCCGAAACCGGCTTGAGCCGGCCAGTCTTCTTTTCTCCGCGCTCGGTACGGTTGTGTTTTACCGTTCGTGCCCCGAAAAGTCGACCTCAGCGCGTCGTTTTCCGACTCGTTTCTGTGAGAAACTCCTAAAATTGTTGGATTAACCTCTTTGGGTTTTTTCCTTCCTCTACTTCGAGTTTTTTTCGCCCCGTTAAGTTTTCTTTCGTCGTCGGGGTAGGGCCTTAGTTAGGCCCCGGTCGAAATTTCCTATTTTTCTGGTGCCAAATTTCGCCATTTCGTCTTTCGATTTCGCCCGGCGTGATTTTTCCGCCCATGACATCGAAGCCTTCCAGCGGCTTCAAGAAGTGCACCCAGTGCGCCGGGTAATCTCGCTCACTGACAGGCACGCGTCGTGTCTTCAGTGTCTGGGGGCTGGGCACCGCCCTCAGGCCTGTAGTCTGTGTTCCCTTTTGCAAAGGCGGACTCAGGTAGTGAGGTTAGCCCAGTGGAACATTTTGTTCTCGGGCTCTTCGTCGGCATCGGCACCGGGGGTATCGAGTGCATCGACGTCTTCAGCGTCCAGACCTTCATCCTCGGCGGCCAGTGCATCGAGTGCATCGAGGCATCGGCCCTCTGCATCGGCGCTGAGACATCGGACAGCTGCATCGACGTCTGTGGTACCGGGACTCGTCTGCTGATGTCGTCGGACGGTGGTGCTTCGTCTGGAGTGCAGGTGAGGGCTGTCCATTCCCCTGCTGGTGGCGGTGAGCCTTCGGGTGGGTCTCCCCCTACCCTGAGGGCTCCTGCGGTACAGCCCCCCCGAGACCGACCTTCTTCGGCCTCGGCCCCGAGGAAGCGACGGCTGGATTCTACGTCCTCCTCGTCGGTGCCGGGAAGCTCCGGTGACATGCTTCGTCCCAAGAAGTCGAAGAAGCATCGTCACCGGTCCAATTCCCATGTCGGTACCGAGAGCTCTGGGTCGCCGAAGGAGTCGGCATCCAGCAGGCATCGGCGCCGAGAGGACCGCTCACCCTCTGTTCAGGAGGTGTCGATGCGCTCCACTCTGGACAGCCCGGAACAGCCTCCACACCCGGAACAGGTTCTGACGTCGACGCCTGCATCGACCTCCATGCCTTTCTCTGCAGCCGCTCTGAACGAGAGCCTCCGGGCCGTTCTCCCAGAGATTCTGGGAGAGCTGTTGCGCCCTACCCCTCCGGTACTGGCGGTGCTTGCGCCACCGGTACCGTCGAGCGTGGCGCCGGCTGGCCCATCGCCCGAGGTGAGGTCTCCGGCGTTGGTGCTGCGTGCGGTACCGGCTGCCGTCGCCTCCCAGGAGGGCTCCCCGACTACGTCGGCGGAGGGAGCTTCGCCGATGCGGGCGAGGGAGTCTACCTCTCGACGCCCCCATCGTGGACGTGGCTCCACGGAGTCGAGTCGGGCACGGTTACAGACACAGGTCCGTGAACTTGTGTCTGACACCGAGGGTGAGGCCTCGTGGGAAGAGGAAGAAGACCCCAGATATTTCTCTGACGAGGAGTCTGAGGGTCTTCCTTCCGATCCCACTCCCTCTCCTGAAAGACAGCTTTCTCCTCCTGAGAGTCTGTCTTTTGCTTCCTTTGTCCGGGAGATGTCTACGGCCATCCCCTTCCCGGTGGTTGTGGAGGACGAGCCCAGGGCTGAAATGTTTGAGCTCCTGGACTATCCTTCTCCACCTAAGGAAGCGTCCACTGTTCCCATGCACCATGTCCTAAAAAAGACAATGCTGGCGAACTGGACCAAGCCTTTAACTAATCCCCACATCCCCAAGAAGATCGAGTCCCAGTACCGGATCCATGGGGACCCAGATCTGATGCGCACTCAGTTGCCTCATGATTCTGGAGTTGTGGATCTGGCCCTAAAGAAGGCTAAGAGTTCTAGGGAGCATGCTTCGGCGCCCCCGGGCAAGGACTCTAGAACCTTAGACTCCTTTGGGAGGAAGGCCTATCATTCCTCTATGCTCGTGGCCAAAATTCAGTCTTACCAGCTCTACACGAGCATACACATGCGGAACAATGTGCGGCAGTTGGCGGGCTTGGTTGATGCGCTCCCCCCTGAGCAAGCCAAGCCTTTTCAGGAGGTGGTCAGGCAGCTGAAGGCGTGCAGAAAATTCCTGGCCAGAGGGGTGTATGACACCTTTGATGTTGCGTCCAGGGCCGCTGCTCAAGGTGTGGTGATGCGCAGGCTCTCATGGCTGCGTGCCTCCGACCTGGAGAATAGAATCCAGCAGCGGATTGTGGACTCGCCTTGCCGTGCGGATAATATTTTTGGAGAGAAAGTCGAACAGGTGGTAGAGCAGCTCCACCAGCGGGACACCGCATTTGACAAGTTCTCCCGCCGGCAGCCTTCAGCCTCTACCTCTACAGGTAGAAGATTTTTTGGGGGAAGGAAGACTGTTCCCTACTCTTCTGGAAAGCGTAGGTACAATCCTCCTTCTCGACAGCCTGCGGCCCAGGCTAAGCCCCAGCGCGCTCGCTCTCGTCAGCAGCGTGCGCCTCAGCAAGGCCCCTCGGCTCCCCAGCAAAAGCAAGGGGCGAGCTTTTGACTGGCTCCAGCAGAGCATAGCCGACATCCAAGTGTCCGTGCCGGGCGACCTGCCGGTCGGAGGGAGGTTGAAAGCTTTTCACCAAAGGTGGCCTCTCATAACCTCCGATCAGTGGGTTCTCCAAATAGTCCGGCAAGGATACACCCTCAATTTGGCCTCAAAACCTCCAAATTGTCCACCGGGAGCTCAGTCCTACAGCTTCCAGCACAAGCAGGTACTTGCAGAGGAACTCTCCGCCCTTCTCAGCGCCAATGCGGTCGAGCCCGTGCCATCCGGGCAAGAAGGGCTGGGATTCTATTCCAGGTACTTCCTTGTGGAAAAGAAAACAGGGGGGATGCGTCCCATCCTAGACCTAAGGGCCCTGAACAAATATCTGGTCAAAGAAAAGTTCAGGATGCTTTCCCTGGGCACCCTTCTTCCCATGATTCAGGAAAACGATTGGCTATGCTCTCTGGACTTGAAGGATGCCTATACACACATCCCGATACTGCCAGCTCACAGACAGTATCTGCGATTTCAGCTGGGCACACGTCACTTCCAGAACTGTGTGCTACCCTTTGGGCTCGCCTCTGCGCCCGGGGTGTTCACAAAGTGCTTGGCTGTAGTAGCAGCAGCACTTCGCAGGCTTGGGGTGCACGTGTTCCCATATCTCGACGATTGGCTGGTGAAGAACACATCCGAGGCAGGAGCCCTGCAGTCCATGCAGATGACTATTTGCCTCCTGGAGCTACTGGGGTTTGTGATAAATTATCCAAAGTCCCACCTTTTCCCAGTGCAGAGACTCGAATTCATAGGAGCTCTGCTGGATTCTCGGACGGCTCGCGCCTATCTCCCAGAGACGAGAGCCAACAACTTGTTGTCCCTTGTCTCACGGGTGCGAGCGTCCCAGCAGATCACAGCTCGGCAGATGTTGAGATTGCTAGGCCACATGGCCTCCACAGTTCATGTGACTCCCATGGCCCGCCTTCACATGAGATCTGCTCAATGGACCCTAGCTTCCCAGTGGTTTCAGGCTGCTGGGGATCTAGAAGACGTAATCCACCTGTCCACGAGTTTTCTCGATTCCCTGTATTGGTGGACGATTTGGTCCAATCTGACTCTGGGACGTCCCTTCCAAATTCCTCAGCCACAAAAAGTGCTGACCACGGATGCGTCTCTCCTGGGGTGGGGAGCTCATGTCGAGGGGCTTCACACCCAAGGAAGCTGGTCCCTCCAGGAACGCGATCTGCAGATCAATCTTCTGGAGTTACGAGCGATCTGGAACGCTCTGAAGGCTTTCAGAGATCGGCTGTCCCACAAAATTATCCAAATTCAGACAGACAACCAGGTTGCCATGTACTATGTCAACAAGCAGGGGGGCACCGGATCTCGCCCCCTGTGTCAGGAAGCCGTCAGCATGTGGCTCTGGGCTCGCCGTCACGGCATGGTGCTCCAGGCCACATATCTGGCAGGCGTAAACAACAGTCTGGCCGACAGGTTGAGCAGCCTCATGAATGGTCGCTCAATTCCCGTGTAGTGCGACAGATCTTCCAGGTGTGGGGCACCCCCTTGGTGGATCTCTTCGCATCTCGAGCCAACCACAAAGTCCCTCAGTTCTGTTCCAGGCTGCAGGCCCACGGCAGAGTGGCGTCGGATGCCTTCCTCCTGGACTGGGGGGAGGGTCTGCTGTATGCTTATCCTCCCATACCTCTGGTGGGGAAGACTTTGTTGAAACTCAAGCAAGACCGAGGCACCATGATTCTGATTGCTCCTTTTTGGCCGCGTCAGATCTGGTTCCCTCTTCTTCTGGAGTTGTCCTCCGAAGAACCGTGGAGATTGGAGTGTTTTCCGACTCTCATCACGCAGGACGAAGGGGCTCTTCTGCATCCCAACCTCCGGTCCCTGGCTCTCACGGCCTGGATGTTGAGAGCGTAGACTTTGCCTCTTTGGGTCTGTCAGAGGGTGTCTCCCGTATCTTGCTTGCTTCCAGGAAAGATTCCACTAAGAGGAGTTACTTCTTTCTATGGAGGAGGTTTGCCGTCTGGTGTGACAGCAAGGCCCTAGATCCTCGATCTTGTCCTACACAGACCCTGCTTGAATACCTTCTGCACTTGTCTGAGTCTGGTCTCAAGACCAACTCTGTAAGGGTTCACCTTAGTGCGATTAGTGCATACCATTACCGTGTGGAAGGTAAGCCGATCTCAGGACAGCCTTTAGTTGTTCGCTTCATGAGAGGTTTGCTTTTGTCAAAGCCCCCTGTCAAGCCTCCTACAGTGTCATGGGATCTCAATGTCGTTCTCACCCAGCTGATGAAACCTCCTTTTGAGCCACTGAACTCCTGCCATCTGAAGTACTTGACCTGGAAGGTCATTTTCTTGGTGGCAGTTACTTCAGCTCGTAGAGTCAGTGAGCTTCAGGCCCTGGTAGCCCAGGCCCCTTACACCAAATTTCATCATAACAGAGTAGTCCTCCGCACTCACCCTAAGTTCCTGCCAAAGGTTGTGTCGGAGTTCCATCTGAACCAGTCAATTGTCTTGCCAACATTCTTTCCCCGTCCTCATTCCTGCCCTGCTGAACGTCAGCTGCACACATTGGACTGCAAGAGAGCATTGGCCTTCTATCTGGAGCGGACACAGCCCAACAGACAGTCCGCCCAATTGTTTTTCTTTTGATCCCAATAGGAGGGGAGTGGCTGTGGGGAAACGCACCATATCCAATTGGCTAGCAGATTGCATTCCTTCACTTACGCCCAGCGGGGCTGGCTCTTGAGGGTCATGTCACGGCTCATAATGTTAGAGCCATGGCTGCGTCGGTAGCCCACTTGAAGTCAGCCTCTATTGAAGAAATTTGCAAAGCTGCGACGTGGTCATCTGTCCACACATTCACATCTCATTACTGCCTGCAGCAGGATACCCGACGCGACAGTCGGTTCGGGCAGTCAGTTCTTCAGAACCTGTTTGGCTTTAGGATCCAACTCCACCCCCCTAGGGCCCTGTTTGTTCTGTTCCAGGCTGCACTCTCAGTTAGTTGGTAAATTTTTTAGGTCAATCTCAGTTATGTCCTCGCCGTTGCGAGGCCCAATTGACCATGGTTGTTGTTTTGAGTGAGCCTGGGGCTAGGGATACCCCATCAGTGAGAACAAGCAGCCTGCTTGTCCTCGGAGAAAGCGAATGCTACATACCTGTAGAAGGTATTCTCCGAGGACAGCAGGCTGATTGTTCTCACAAACCCGCCCGCCTCCCCTTTGGAGTTGTGTCTTCCCTTGTCTTTGTCTTGCTACACATGAGACTGGCCGGCTCAAGCCGGTTTCGGGCGGGAAGACGGCCGCGCATGCGCATCTGCGCGAGGGCTAGCAAAGGCCTTTGCTAGTGAAGATTCCGATTGGAGGGGCTGCCGTGGACGTCACCCATCAGTGAGAACAATCAGCCTGCTGTCCTCGGAGAATACCTTCTACAGGTATGTAGCATTCGCTTTCTGGTGCACTGAGTGGGATCTTTCTCCATGATGAGATGAAGTTGTGGAGTTCTTGGAATTTTACAGAAGGGGCTAGAACATAGCCTACCCTTGGGGTTCCTTTGAGGTTCAGGTGGTGGTTATCTCCTGTTTCTATGGGAAAGGTTCCCCAGTGTGGCCAATGCTGCTGCATTGGGACCTTAATTTGGTTTTGAATGTACTAGCAGGTCTGTCATTTGAGCCTTTGAAAAACTCAGTGATAAAAGATTTTACTTTGGAAATGGTGTTTTTGATTGCCATTTTGTCAGCAAGGCAGATCTCAGAACTGCAGGACTTGTCCTGTAGAGATCCTTGGTTATCCTTCTCAGATGATGTAGTTTCTGCCTGCACGGTTCCTTTTTACCCAAGGTAATTCCCCTCTTTCCAAAGGCATTTCTAGATTGAAGACAATCAGGGTTTTCTTACAAACTCTTAAGTTGGACGTCCACAGAGTTTTTCTGCATTATTTGGAGATTATTCATTTCTTCCGCCTTTTAGACAGGCTTTTTAGCTTGTTTCAGGGCCCACATAAGGGACAGGCTGCTGCCTCTAAGGCCTTGTTAGCTTGCTGGATTAAGGCTGCTATCAAAGCTGCCTACATCAAGGCCTGGTCACCTAGGGCACAGGCAACCTCTTGGACAGCAGCTTGTGAGCTAACCATGATGGATATTTGTAAATTGGCAATGTGGATCTTGCTGCACTCCTCCTGTCAACCACTACAATATTTATTTCTTAGAAGCCATTCAGCCTTTGGCAGAGAAGTGATACGGGGAGCCTTGTTTTCCTCTGCTCAGTGAGGTTTTGCTTGGGTACATTCTGCTTCTCTGGACTGGTCTAGCAGTAATAAAATTAGGTGAAATTTCTGTTAATTTGCTTTCCTTGATCCCTGGTAGACCAGTCCCAAGTATTTGTAGGCATAAGTGATGCTGTTTATCTTTGAACTTTTCTTCATTTTCAGTCCTTGTAGGTCAGATGTTTTCAAATTTAAGTTTAAAGTTACCTCAAATGCTGCAGTGCTTAGATGGGGGATAATTGGATATGTGGCAATGAACCCTAGTTCTACTTTAACATACTGAAGAGTTCCAGGATGCTCTAGTATTTATATCAGTGATGTCACTGGAATAGTTCAGCACTTCTATCTGGTTGTAGGATGGATGCATCCTGCTTGTTTGGACTTGTCTAGCAGAACTCAACAAAAGCAAGTTAACAGGTATGAATAAGTTTTGCAATTTAAGGGAAGTAAGCAAGTAGATAGGGCAAATGTGAATTGATTGTTTATTCTTTCTAAAAGTACAAAGACTAGGGGACATTTTATAAAGTTACGGTAATACTTTTAAAACAGGAGAAAATATTTTTTCACTCAAGGAATAGTTAACCTCTGGAACTTGTTGCTTGAGGATGTGGTAACAACAGTTAGTGTACCTGGATGTAAAAAAAAAAAAAGTTTGGACAAGTTCCTGGAGGAAAAATCCATAATATGCTATTACGATAGACATCGGAAAAGCCACTACTTATCCCTGGGGTTAGAGAATGACTCAGGGGCAAAGTTTGTCTCTGTCCCCGCGGGTTCTGTCTCTGTCCCCGCGGGTTCTGTCTCCGTCCCCGCAGGCCCTGTCTCCGTCCCTGTGGGCTCTGTCCTCTTCTGCAGAAGCCTCAAACACTTATGATTTTATATTTAAATCTTTTTATTAAAATATAAAAAAGAATATGCTGTGCAACTGTTGTGTATAAATTACAAATAGAGAACAATAGTAACAATGAGCAGCTATAATAACCCTCTTTCCCACCACCACCCTCTACCCTTTCAACCCCAGCAATAGATGATTTCTACTACACCAAGGAATCCTAATTCACACTGTTAAAATGTCCAGGGGTATAAAATGCAACCCGTTCTCTATGCCCTAGAGAGGAAAAATATGCCCTATAAAGCACTGTTTATGTTTTTTAAATCTGTGGATAAATAAGAAATCATCAACAATCTCAGGATTCAATCTAGCTCTCCTGTCTTCCACAGTCCTTCCTGGAATAGAAGTTGTCTTCTTAGAAGATGTACTGGTAGCAGGATGTACAGGATCTCCCATGCAAATTTTGCTAGTTGTGTCCAGTATGTTTGCTTGTTTTTCCAAAAAATCAAAATATCTTTGTAGGCATCACTTAAACATAAATAACAGACCAGTTCATTAACAGGCTTCAAAGTAGAAAATGACACGGGGACAAAGTTTGTCCCCTGTCCCCGTCCATGTGGGCTCTGTCCCTACCCCCGCCCCACCCCCGTGGGATCAGTTTGGCAATGCTTATATTCTTATATCTGTCCCCATCCCCATGGTTACTGCGGTTCCCCTTCCCCGTGTCATTCTCTACCTGGGATCAGTAACATGGAATCTTACTTCTTTTTGGGATTCTGTCATGTACTTTTGACTTGGATTGGCCACTGTTGAAAGTAGGGTACTGGGTTAGATGGACCATCGGTCAGACCCATTATGGTTATTCTTATGTTCTTAATCTTCTTTTCCTTGTTATCAGTACCAGACCTGTCCAGACCAATGGGCTATGACCATCTACCAGTGGAAGGAGACAGAGAAAATAGTTCCAAGTACTTTGCCTCTTAAGGGTATTGTGCAACCTCAAATGCTCAGTATTCTCTGTTTCCTAGCGGATGGATTGTGCAGCTTCTCTCTGGTGCTTCACTGGTAGCTCCTGCCCTGGCTTGTCCAAGTGGCATTTGAGCAGGGGGTTTATGTCTGAATGTGTTATGTGGCTGTAGGCTATGGATGATATCCAGTGGTCTTGGTTCCCTCGTCTCTCAACTGGGGTGATGGCCGGTGGTGCCGACTCCCTCCCCCTTCCCCGAACCACTTTGACCCTGGATGGTGTCCTTTCCTATGCTTGGGGTGCGGGATTGTCTGGTCACCAGCTAACAGCAAGTATAATTCTGTTCTTGTTTTCAGTGCAAGTCTTCCCTTCCATACTTCTTTACAAAGGCATGACTGGGTTAAAAGGGATGACAGCACAAACCCCCCCCCCCCCCCCCCCCCCAGTGAGATTGTATTTTTACTTTCTCCCTGAGATTTGCTTTGCTTGCTTCCTTTTGGTTTTCCATTCCCTCTCTCACGCTGCTTGTGGCGGCTGTTTTCTTTTCTTTTTTTTTTTTTTTTTGGGCGGGATGATGGCTTTTTTAAAAAATCCCTTCGGTCTGCCACTTCTCTGTTTCCTTGCAGCTGCACGGTGACTGGTTTGAGGTGGGAGGCTCTTTCCTTGAATAGTCAAGACTGGCTGTTTTTCTTAAAAAAAAAAAAAAAAAAAAAAATTACGGGGAAATGTAATAGAACCGACTGTTTTTCCCTCCCATGGTGTGTGCTTGGTAAGTTAGTGTGCCGCTTTTCTTCCTTCCCATGCTTTCTCTAAGGGCAAGCTCTACTCAGCTTTGTGGCCTGTCTTTTCTTCTGCTGCGGGACATCTTGATAGCTTCTTGTCTATAATTTTAGCAGGTCCCTGAATTGGTTCTTGGCATCAGTTCTGTTGCTTGTGTGGTTCTGTTTCTTGGTAGTAACATAGTAGATGACGGCAGAAAAAGACCTGCACGGTCCACCCAGTCTGCCCAACAAGATAAACTCACATGTGCCTTTTTTTGTGTATACCTTACCTTGATTTGTACCTGTCTTTTTCAGGGCACAGACCTTATAAGTCTGCCCCGCCTCCCACCACCGGCTCTGGCACAGACCGTATAAGTCTCCCCTCTGGCTGGGGTTGTACCTGTGTTGCATCCCCTAGCTATCCTGTATGCTGGATGGGGGGGGCGGTGGCTCTGTTTAGTGAGAGCCTGCTGTTCTAGGTGGTTTCAGCAGTTCTTTCCTTTATTGGGGCCCGAGGATTCCCCTAAGCTCTAGTGTCTAGGCTAGGATCGGCAGGCAGCCCTTCAATTTTTCTTCAGTGGACTTGTACCTCAACTGTGGTCCAGCCCTTCTAGGGTGCTTGCTCCTGTGCTCCTCATGCAGTTTTCAGTCTGTTGCTCTCCTCTGCGTGGCTCAGGATCGACGTGGTCAGTGGAGCTCGTTTTTCCAATGTCAGATCCAGCATGTCTAGGTGGCCTGGTGTCTTTCCCTATCCTTTTGTGTTGGTCACAGCTTTTGCCTGGCCGTCTGCCTTTCGCTTGCAGCAGTTGCTGATTTGTGGAGTCGGTCTGTGCCAGAGCTGGTGGTGGGAGGCGGGGCTGGTGGTTGGGAGGCGGGGATAGTGCTGGTCAGACTTATACGGTCTGTGCCCTGAAGAGGACAGGCACAAATCAAGGTAGGGTATACACAAAAAGTAGCACATATGAGTTGATCTTGTTGGGCAGACTAGATGGACCGTGCAGGTCTTTTTCTGCCGTCATCTACTATGTTACTATGTTGTTATGTTACCACGGGCTTTCATGGTGGCACAGCTCGGAGGAGTCTTTCCCTATCCTTTTGCGTTGGTCACAGCTTCTGCCTGGCTGTCTGCCTTTCGCTTGCAGCAGCTACTGATTTGTGGAGCTTACCAGAGGCTTTTGTGGTGGCACAGCTCAGAGGAGTGCCTGCATCTAGCATTGGGGCGGAGGAGGTGTGTGCTCCTCACTCCCTACTGCTTAGGTCTCTTGTACTGCAGGGGTCTTCGAGGTAGCTGCCCGGGCGTCTGTCTGGCCTTGTCTGGGTGCTTTCCTGTGTTCTCTGGCCTTAACCTCGGCACAGTCTCTGGGGTTTGGATCCTGGCCTTTCCCTTCAGCAGGTTGGTCGGTCCTCTAGGTCCCCTCTGCCACATGTTTTTGGGAGGGGAGGGTTTCAGCAGTGACCACCATTTGAAGAAAGAAAAAAAGATGATTGGAGGCCTGATTTCTCTTTTTGGTGGACCCTGGGTTCTGGTGCAGAGCGATAAACCGCTGCCTTGTGTTCCATTGTCTGGAGGTGATGGCCGCTTCGGGGCCTAGGGCGCGATCCCTTGGTCGCGGCTCATGCACAGGGGGCTGCCTTTTGAACTCTGGACTTTGCATTATCTTGTTTGTTAGGTGAGGGTTTTCAAAACTGATGTTGGTGGTCTCTTGGGATCCTGGGCGACGCTCTTTTCAGTTTGCTGTTCTGCTGGATGACAGTGGTAGATGGTCTCATGGGAAGAAGTGGTGGTGTCTGGGTGGACTCCGCAGGCTGCGGCCACTTGGTAGTTTTTTTTTTCTCCCAATGTCCCGGGTTGGTGTTTGGGAGTCGGCCTCTAAGCAGTTTTGCTGGTGGGCTTTGCTGCCTCTTGCTACCTGCCTCAATCCTTTCCCATGTTCGGCCCTCTGTGTTGCTGCCATCCATGATACCCCTGCCTGCATTCTACTTGGCACTTTCACCATTCGGTCTGCAGCGTCCTGAAGTGGTGCTACTCCTTGTTTTGGTGGGTGCTTTGGGAATGCTTTTGCTGGCAGGTGTTGACTCTCTGGCTTGTCCTTGACCTCAGCGCTGCCTGGTGTTTTTTCCAGGGCTGTGGGGGGGGGGGGGGGGGGGGGGGGGGGGGCACAGGGCCATTTTTTGTGTTTTTTGGCTTTGGGCTGTGCCTTTTAGGGGGTAGCTTTCTCCCTGTTTTTGTGGCCTCTTTGGCCAGCCTGCAACTTTTTCGGGTTTTTTTTTTCTTGGTATTGGGGGGGGGGGGGGGGGGGGGGGGGGGAGAGGTCATCATATCGGCTCGTGGAGCAGGGCTTCCTCTCTGCTCAGTATTTGCATATGGGGTGCTGTTTCCTTCTCGGCCCATAATGGGATGTTCTGCCTCTGTGTTGTGAACGCTTTTTTCATTGTTGCTGATAGAGGGAGGTTCCTTCTTGACACAAGGCATGCTGTGCCCTCTCTCTGTATTGAGAGCGCTACTCCATCTCTGTGTGCATTGCTGCCCTGTCGCTGTGCTGGGGAGCGATGCCCCGTCACTATGCTGGACTCTCTTAGTTTCCAGGGTGGTGATCTGTCTCTGCGTGCTGTTCGTAGCTTTCAACCTGGGCATTGTCCTATCCCTGCTTGCAGCGCAGTGTGTCATCTTGGTGCTTGGCATGCATCTCTAACTCTGCATGCAGGGCACTTCTTTTTGTCCATCTGGTGCAGTTCCTGCTCTGGCTGTGGAGCACAGCTCTGTGGAGTGCGTCGTCGCGTTCTGCAACTTGTGAGAACCGCTTGGCTGTCTACATGCACTGTGCAGTGTCTGCTCCAAAATTGAGCTGTGGCTACCTTTTGGTTAGGGGACACGGCTCTGTCTCTGGTGGTTTACCGTGCTCCAGTCTCTCTTGGTCGGGAGCGAGATTCCTTGACTAGCAGACGACTGCAGCAGCTTCAGTCACACTGGTGGATCTTACGAGACTGAGAGACTGGGCGGCTAAATGGCAGATGACGTTTAATGTGAGCAAGTGCAAGGTGATGCATGTGGGGAAAAAAGAAACCGAATTATAGCTACGTCATGCAAGGTTCCACTTTAGGAGTTATGGACCAAGAAAGGGATCTTGGTGTCGTCGTTGATATTACACTGAAACCTTCTACTCAGTGTGCTACTGCGGCTAGGAAAGCGAATAGAATGTTGGGTTTTATTAGGAAAGGTATGGAAAACAGGTGTGAGGATGTTATTTGCCGTTGTATAGCTCCATGGTGCGAACACACCTTGAGTATTTTGTTCAATTCTGGTCGCCGCATCTCAAGAAAGATATAGTAGAATTGAAAAAGGTGCAGCGAAGGGCGACTAAAATGATAGCGGGGATGGGACGACTTCCCTATGAAGAAAGACTAAGGAGGCTAGGGCTTTTCAGCTTGGAGATGAGACGGCTGAGGGAAGATATGATAGAGGTATATAAAATAATGAGTGGAATGGAACAGGTGGATGTGAAGCGTCTGTTCACGCTTTCCAAAAATACTAGGTTTAGGGGGCATGCGATAAAACTACAGTGTACCCAACGCATAATTAAACTCTGGAGTTCGTTGCCGGAGAACGTGGTGAAGGCAGTTAGCTTAGAGTTTAAAAAGGGGTTAGACGGTTTCCTATAGGACAAATCCATAAACCACTACTAAATGGACTTGGGAAAAATCTACAATTCCAGGAATAACATGTATAGAATGTTTGTATGTTTGGGAAGCTTGCCAGGTGCCCTTGGCCTGGATTGGCCGCTGTCATGGATAGGATGCTGGGCTCGATGGACCCTTGGTCTTTTCCCAGTGTGGCATTACTTATGTACTGGCTATATACTGTCGCCCTTTCCTGCAGCAGGATCTGCTGGTGGCTGCTGGGCAGGTCTCTTGGTTCAGAGGTTACCTTTTCGGCGGAGCTGGGTCCTGCTGTCTGCTGAAGTTTGTTGACCTATGTGGCATTGAGTGTCTCTTGGAGTTTGGTGCTGGCTTAGGCCTTGTCTTGCTCTGTCCCACAGGGAGTGATTTATTTATTTATATGCCCTTGTGGGCTTTATTACATTGGGCAGACCACTAGGAAAATAAGGGTGCGCATCGGTGAGCATGTGAACAACATCAGAACTAATAAAAAGAATGCCCCACTTTCACCGCATTGGTTTGAGCAGCAGCACCACATGTCGGAGTTACATTTTGTGGTGCTGTTGCAGAGAAGTGGTATTATTAACCCTGATTGGTTGATTAAGAAGGAGCAGAGATTGATTTACACTTGGAACACGACCCAGCCGGGGGGACTTAAAAAGGAGATTGAGTGGGACAGAGCAACTGGTCCTTGACCCGACAAGAGGGGGAGCCATTTTAGACCTAGTCCTTGGTTGTGTTATGGGCATAATATAAAAGGTAACGGTTTTGAGTCCCCTGGGAAGCAGTTGTAACATGATCAAGTTTGAGCTACTCTTTGGAATGAAGTCACAAAGAAAGTCTACTGTAGCTGCATTTAATTTTTGAAAGGGCAGTTATAATAAAATGAGTTAAATGGTTAAAAAGAACCTAAAAGGATTGGCTGCAAAGGTTAGGATACTAAATCAGGCATGGGCGTTGTTCAAAAATACCATCTTGGAAGTGCAGATCAGATGCAGTCCATGTATTTTCAAAGGTGGAAAGAAGAGAAAACGACAGCCAGCACGGTTTAAAGGTGAAGTGAAAGAAGCAATTTCAACCAAAAAATATTGTCCTTCAAAGAATGGAAAAAGGACCCAAATGACGAAAAATAAGAAGTAACATAAGCACTAGCAAGTCATGTTCAAAGCATTGATAAAGAAGGCTAAAAGAATTTGAAGAGAAACGTGCCACAGAGGCTAAATCTCAACAGTAACAACTTTACATCAGAAGCAGAAAGCCTGCGAGAGAATCCGTGGGACTGTAAGATCTTGAAGGAGCAAAAGGGGCACTGTACTGCTCCCAGAGTTCCCCCACTGGAGCAGTCTCCCTGACAGTGGGCCAGGCAGAAACAAAAATCAGGCAGGCAGAACACTCTCTACCAAGCCGGCACCACCAGATATGACACCCAAATCCAGGAACTTTTAACTGGGCACCAACCGCCGGCCAGACCCAGGGAACCAGGCCTTAGTACAAGGGATAGCGAAGTCACATCTGTCCACATGCTGGAGACAGAAAATACTGAGACGCTGAGCTAGGGGTCTGGGTATATAGACTATAGCTCAGCTCTGAGTTTTCCATTTCCACCATGACTAATCCCACATGTCCTGGAATAGTGTGAAGAACTAATGGAAAGAAAATAAGGTAAGACCTAATTTCTCCTGCTGCTTGGGCAGATGCATACCGGATTGTTCCAGGGAACACCACAGCGTATACTGGTGATGTCACTGGTAGAATTTAGTTTCTCTACTTCCACCTGCTGGCAGGAAGGGATAACACCCATTTGGCAGAATGGTATTATTGACGAAAGAAAATAAAGTTATCCAGTAAGTCATAATTTCTCTTTATTTTGTGTAGCTGCTTGAAGATTAAGGATTAATTGCTAATCATTTAACAATAGTGCATTGCATGTCTGCCCGATCACTAGATTTTACTGGAAAAATAGTTGCCTGAAACCCAGCAATTGAAGTAGCAGAGCTAAGTATTGCAAATAGGCCCAAAATACAAGGGACCTTCAAGTGGAGCAAGAGTTCTCAACTGATGCTTGTTGTGCCTTACTGTGAAGCAAGTCCTCGTTCCATGGCCTGCTGTTTGGGAGATGTGAGCAACATTCCAAATGCTCCTGTTGCCACTGGTGTGAAAAAACTGCCACAGAAGTAGTATTTTTAGCATCACAGGGCCTTCCCTGTGGTCTTGGAGATGTGCAGTGAAGCTCTGTAATTAATTATGTTGTGTAACCTTTGTAGGTTGGGCAAAAGGAACTAGCCACACTGTTAACATGCTGGCTTCCATAAGCCCCCAATTTTTTTTCCATCAGCATCCTACCATGCTTCCCCCCCCCTCCCTCAAACTCTTGATAGCCATTGTTTACTGTTTTCTTTTTTTCTGTCTGTCTGTCTTCGCTTTATCCAAGTGAAGAAGCAGAAACAGAACAGAGAGTGCTGTAAAATCCTCTGAGATATATCCATGTGGGGGGAGGGTTCCACAGAGACACTTACCAACTCCAGCAGGGTCCCCATAGTACCTCAGACACCACCTCTCGCCAGAACTGGGACCTGTAGGTGTAGATGTCTCCTGGCTCAATTAAAGGCAAGGTTTATAGACAGGTCCCTAAAAGACACTAAGGCTTAGTCCTTAATAAAGCAAGGATCGTACTGCACTAGACTAAACTACAACCATCTGGCAAGTTTCAGGGCTGCATCACTTCTTATAATGATATAGGCTACAACACGAGCTTTCAATGACGTTATCTGTTGGTTGGGTGGCACAGCCATTTGGTGTGGACTGATCTAGCAGAATGATAAGGAAGTATATTTATACATTTGAAAATGAGATCAGCGTGTATACCTTTTCTTTATTGGTTTGAAATCACCACCTCTTGGTGTGGCTCAGTCCATGAGTTACATCATTCGTGAGGATGTTTTTGCCCTTGGAGAACTTGATCTTTAGATTAAAGGGGGTAGGGAGAGAAATTTTGGATGTAACTCACACCTCTTTCAGTTACAGGTTAAGATGAGCTATATTCAGGTACAATAACTATTTTCCTGTCCCCGAAAGGCTTACATCTGTTTGTATCAGAAGCTCAAAGAGCTATAGTGAATTTTAATCTAGCTTCCCTGGTTCTCCTCCATTCAAGTACTGTCTGCCTGACCTGTATTGCTCTTGTAGAAATTCTTACAAATAGTTGAATCGAGTGATAGATCACAGCTGTTAGGTTGCATAAAAAAACCTTTAGGGAAGCACTGCGTGTTATGACCCTGCTAATTTGCTGGAGCATGAAAGAATGTCTAATGTCCATGTATGGGCTTTTTTTGTTTGTTTTGCTGTAGATCCAAAGCAAGAAGATGATATATCAGCCATTCTTGTGCATGAAGCCTCTATTATGAAAGCTTCCCGGGGCACTCGTGGCAGACGCAATAATGCTAGAACCCAACCCTTCTCATCGTCGTGATGCAGAAAACTCGCGCAAATCCAGGTCTCGAACCAGCTCCCTGCAGCTCATCTGCAAGTCGGAACCAGAGCCAGAACAGCTTGAGTATGGTGGGTATTGCTCAAGAATTTCCTGAGAAGAGGACGAGGAGGAAAAAAAACATATAAAATGATAAAAGGCTATATGGCCTATCCAATTTTCCCATCCATATAGCTACTAAGCTCTACAATTCCTTCCTCTTCCACCTCATACAATTTACTAAACAAATGGCAGCAGAGAATTAGATAAGTTCATTCTTTTTCTTCCACTCATCAAAAAATGTCCTGTTCCCCCCCCCCCCCCCCCCCCCCTTTCTTTTGGAGCTACCCTTCCATGCACTGATTGGCAGGAGCACTGCCTTTTACTGAGTTGATATGCTTTCTAGGCTGGTGCTAAATTGATGGTTTGAGCTGCATGGAAGGCTTTGTATATTGTGAGATGTGTGTTGTGAATGGGTGAGGCTGGAGAATTGTTAGGAGGCATAAGTTAGGTACTGAGGGCAGGAGGAAAAAAGGTTGGTTGATGAGGAAAAAGAACTTCCTTCCTTGATCTGAACACAATTCTTGGTTCCGCCAAAAGTCCATGAGTTATGTTGAAAATTAAAAAAAGGTGTTGGAGAACACAGCATTTTTAGTGCTGCTTTACTTTCTATAATTTTCTTTCCTCCATATTAATGGTCCCAAATTTAAACGACAGCTAACCTAGCAGAATTACTAACTGTTGCCCTGCTGGGTCTGATTGCTATCTTTCAGCCCAGCGCACCCCTTTTTGAATCTCCTTGATATTTTAGTCCCACCACACTGGCACTCAGAAACCCTGTCCCAGGAGTGTGTTCATTCTGAACTGTACATCAACTTTTTTACATGCCTATATCTCTGCTAAGAAGTGCTAGCTAGGCTCTGTCATAAATCTTAGTGTTTGATAGTCAAAAAACTTAAGCTCCTGAATTGGCCTCTGTCTGATACTGATGAGAAGCACTCATGGGGAAAAGAGGAAGACTCCAGGTATTTTCGGAGGAAGACTCCTGTGGGCTTCCTTCTGATCCTACTCCACCCATTGAAGTTAGACAGTCTCTGCCTGAGAGTCTTACTTTTTCATCTTTTGTATGGGAAATGTCTAAGGACATTCCATTCCCTATGAAGGTTGTGGATGAGCCCAGGGCTGAGATGCTTGAGGTCCTGGATTGTCCTTCTCCACCAGCAGAAACTGCAACGCCCCCCCCCCCCCCCCCCCCCACACAGCACACACACAATACACTCAGGGAAGTGATGTTGCAGAATTCAGTTGTCAATAAGCATGTCCAAGTCCCAGTACAGAGCCCATGGAGAGCCTGTGATAGTGAAGGGCCCAAATTCCTGACGATTCCATGGTGGTGGACTCTGCTCTCAGAAGAGCCAAGAGTACTAGAGACTATGCCTCGGCGCCCCCAGGCAGAGAGTCTAGGACCTTGGATTCTTTTAGGAGGCGTACGTATCAGGCTGGAATCGTCGCCGCCAAGATCCAAACATACCAGCAGTACACGAATATTCTCTTACGGAACTCGGTGAGGAAACTGCCCAGTTTAGTTGAAGCTCTTCCTCCGGAGCTTGCTGAACCTTTTCACCAGGTGGTCAGGTAGCAGAAGGCGTGTCGCAAATTCCTGGCCAGGAGAGCTTATGACACTTTTGATGCCGCATCCCGAGTACCTGCTCAAGGTATAGTGATGCGCAGAATCTCATGGCTGCGTGTTTCTGACCTGGATCAGAAGACCCAGCAGCGAATGGTGGATGTTCCTTGCCAGGGGGATAATCTTTTTGGAGAGAAGGTTGAGGATATGGTCGATACCCTCAAGATGCACCATGATGCGATGGATTCTCTCTCCCGCTGGACGCCTTCTGCTACTAGGAGGTTCTTTGGAGGGAGGAGGAGTGCTCCCTATTTTTATAATAGGTGTAGGTACACTCTACCTCTCGGCAGCCTGTTCAAAGCTCGCTCCCAGCAGGTTCGCTCTCGTCAGCAGCGTGCGCCTAAGGCCCCTCCAGCTCCCCAGCAAAGCAAGGGACCGGGCTTTTGACTTTCTGCAGAGCAGCATAGCCGCAGTAAAAGTAGCCGTACCGGACGAATCTGCCTGTTGGGGGGAGGTTGATATTTTTTCACCAAAGGTGGCATCTCATAACCTCCGACAGGTGGGTTCTTCAAATAGTCCGGTTAGGATACACTCTCAATCTGGCTGGCATACAGGCCTCCAAATTGCCCAACGGGAGCTCAATCCTTCAGCTCCCAACACAAGCAGGTACTTGCAGAAGAACTCTCCGCCCTTCTAAAGGCCAATGCGGTCGAACCACCAGGGGAAGAAGGGCTGGGAATTCTATTCCAGGTACTTCCTTGTGCAAAAAAAGACAGGGGGTATGTGTCCCATCCTAGACCTAAGGGCCCTGAACAAATTCCTAGTCCGAGAAAAGTTCAGGATGCTTTCCCTGGGCACCCTTCTTCCCATGATTCAGGAAAACGATTGACTATGCTCTCTGGACTTAAAAGACGCCTATACTCACATCTCGGTGCTTCCAGCTCACAGGAAGTACCTTCGATTTTGTCTGGGAACTCAGCATTTTCAGTACTGCGTACTACCCTTCTGTCTAGCATCAGCGCCCAGGGTCTTTACAAAGTGCTTGGCAGTTGTCGCAGCATCGCTACGCAGACTGGGAGTGCACGTCTTCCCTTATCTTGACGATTGGCTGGTGAAGGACACCTCAGAGGCAGGAACTTTATGATCCATGCACATGACTATTCAACTGCTGGAGATACTGGGGTTTGTAATAAATTGTCCCAAGTCCCATCTTGTTCCACTGCAGAAGTTGGAATTCATAGCAGCTCTGTTGGACACACAGATGTCTCGAGCTTATCTTCCCCAGGCAAGGGCAGACAATCTTCTGACCCTCACGCTGCTTGTGGTGGCTGTTTTTTTTTTTTTTGGGCGGGACGATGGCTTTTTTTTAAAAACCCCTTCGGTCTGCCACTTCTCTGTTTCCTTGCAGCTGCGCGGTGACTGGTTTGAGGTGGGAGGTTCTTTCCTTTCTATTCGAAACTGGCTGTTTTTCTTTTAAAAAAAAAATTACGGGGAAATGTAATAGAACCGACTGTTTTTCCCTCCCATGGTGTGTGCTTGGTAAGTTAGTGTGCCGCTTTTCTTCCTTCCCATGCTTTCTCTATGGGCAAGCTCTACTCAGCTTTGTGGCCTGTCTTTTCTTCTGCTGCGGGACATCTTGATAGCTTCTTGTCTATAATTTTAGCGGGCCCTTCAATTTTTCTTCAGTGGACTTGTACCTCAGCTGTGGTCCAGCCCTTCTAGGGTGCTGGCTCCTGTCCTCCTCATGCAGTTTTCAGTCTGTTGCTCTCCTCTGCGTGGCTCAGGATCGACATGGTCAGTGGAGCTTGTTTTTCCAGTGTCAGATCCAGCATGTCTAGGTGGCCTGGTGTCTTTCCCTATCCTTTTGTGTTGGTCACAGCTTCTGCCTGGCCGTCTGCCTTTCGCTTGCAGCAGTTGCTGATTTGTGGAGCTGGTCTGTGCCAGAGCCGGAGGTGGGAGGCGGGGCTGGTGGTTGGGAGGCGGGGATAGTGCTGGTCAGACTTATACGGTCTGTGCCCTGAAGAGGACAGGTACAAATCAAGGTAGGGTATGCACAAAAAGTAGCACATATGAGTTGATCTTGTTGGGCAGACTAGATAGACCGTGCAGGTCTTTTTTTGCCGTCATCTACTATGTTACTATGTTAGTGTCCTTGGCTCGGGCGTCTCATCAGATCACAGCTCGGTAGATGTTGAAACTTTTATGGCACATGGCTTCCAGAGTACATGTGACTCCCATGGCACGTCTACATATGAGATCACCCAATGGACCCTAGCTTCCCAGTGGTGTCAGGCTACAGGGGATCTAGAGGGTGTCATCCATCTTTCCACCGATTTTTGCAATTCCCTTCAATGGTGGACCATTTGCTCCAATCTGACCTTGGGATGTCCATTCCAAATTCCTCAGCCACAAAAAGTGCTGACGACGGATGCATCCCTCCTGGGGTGGGGAGCTCATGTAGATGGGCTTCACGCTCAAGAGGGAGCTTGGTCTTTTCAGGAAACAGGTCTTCAGATCAACCTTCAGGAATTACGAGCGATCTGGCATGCTCTAAAGGCTTTCAGAGACCGGCTGTCCAATCAAATTATCTTAATTCAGACAGACAACCAGATTGCGATGTATTACACCAACAAGCAGGGGAGCACCGGATCTCGCCCTCTGTGTCAGGAAGCCGTCAGGATGTGGCTTTGGGCTCACAGCCACGGCATGTTTCTCCAAGCCACATATCTGGCAGGTGTAAACAACAGTCTGGCCGACAGGTTGAGCAGGATAATGCAACCTCACGAGTGATCACTGAACATGGATGTTGTCCGCAGGATCTTTCGAGCGTGGGGCACCCCCTTGGTAGATCTTTTTGCCACTCAGACGAATCACAAGGTTCCTCAATTCTGTTCCAGGCTTCAGGCTCTCGACAGACCAGCTTTTCTCCTACATTGGGGGACAGGTCTTCTGTATGCATATCCTCCCATATCTCTAGTAGGGAAAACTCTGCTGAAACTCAGACAAGATCGCGGAACCATGATTCTGATAGCTCCTTTCTGGCCCCGTCAGATCTGGTTTCCTCCTCTTCTGGAGTTGTCCTCCGAAGAACCGTGGAGATTGGAGTGTTTTCCGACCCTCATCACTCAGAACGAGGGGTCACTTCTACATCCCAACCTCCGGTCTCTGGCTCTCACAGCCTGGATGTTGAGAACTTAGAAGTTGCCTCTTTAGGTCTTTCAGGGGGTGTCTCCCGAGTCTTGCTTCTAGGAAAGATTACAAGAAAAGTGTTACATAAGTACATAAGTAGTGCCATACTGGGAAAGACCAAGGTCCATCTAGCCCAGCATCCTGTCACCGACAGTGGCCAATCCAGGTCAAGGGCACCTGGCACGCTCCCCAAACGTAAAAACATTCCAGACAAGTTATACCTAAAAATGCGGAATTTTTCCAAGTCCATTTAATAGCGGTCTATGGACTTGTCCTTTAGGAACCTATCTAACCCCTTTTTAAACTCCGTCAAGCTAACCGCCCGTACCACGTTCTCCGGCAACGAATTCCAGAGTCTAATTACACGTTGGGTGAAGAAAAAAGTTTCTCCGATTCGTTTTAAATTTACCACACTGTAGCTTCAACTCATGCCCTCTAGTCCTAGTATTTTTGGATAGCGTGAACAGTCGCTTCACATCCACCCGATCCATTCCACTCATTATTTTATACACTTCTATCATATCTCCCCTCAGCCGTCTCTTCTCCAAGCTGAAAAGCCCTAGCCTTCTCAGCCTCTCTTCATAGGAAAGTCGTCCCATCCCCACTATCATTTTCGTCGCCCTTCGCTGTACCTTTTCCAATTCTACTATATCTTTTTTGAGATACGGAGACCAGTACTGAACACAATACTCCAGGTGCGGTCGCACCATGGAGCGATACAACGGCATTATAACATCCGCACACCTGGACTCCATACCCTTCCTAATAACACCCAACATTCTATTCGCTTTCCTAGCCGCAGCAGCACACTGAGCAGAAGGTTTCAGCGTATCATCGACGACGACACCCAGATCCCTTTCTTGATCCGTAACTCCTAACGCGGAACCTTGCAAGACGTAGCTATAATTCGGGTTCCTCTTACCCACATGCATCACTTTGCACTTGTCAACATTGAACTTCATCTGCCACTTGCACGCCCATTCTCCCAGTCTCGCAAGGTCCTCCTGTAATCGTTCACATTCCTCCTGCGACTTGACGACCCTGAATAATTTTGTGTCATCGGCGAATTTAATTACCTCACTAGTTATTCCCATCTCTAGGTCATTTATAAATACATTAAAAAGCAACGGACCCAGCACAGACCCCTGCGGGACCCCACTAACTACCCTCCTCCACTGAGAATACTGGCCACGCAATCCTACTCTCTGCTTCCTATCTTTCAACCAGTTCTTAATCCATAATAATACCCTACCTCCGATTCCATGACTCTGCAATTTCTTCAGGAGTCTTTCGTGCGGCACTTTGTCAAACGCCTTCTGAAAATCCAGATATACAATATCAACCGGCTCCCCATTGTCCACATGTTTGCTTACCCCCTGTTATTCTTTTAAATGGAGGAGGTTTGCCGTCTGGTGTGACAGCAAGGCCCTAGATCCTTTTTCTTGTCCTACACGGACCCTGCTTGAATACCTTCTACACTTGTCAGAGTCTGGTCTGAAGACCAACTCAGTAAGGGTTCACCTTAGTGCAATCAGTGCTTACCATCAGTGTGTAGAAGGTCAGCCTATCTCTGGACAGCCTTTATTGGTCCGTTTCATGAGATGTTTGCTTTTATCAAAGCCCCCAGTCAAACCTTCACCAGTGTCGTGGGATCTCAATGTCGTTCTCACCCAGGTGATGAAGCCTCCTTTTGAGCCACTGAATCCCTGCCATCTGAAGTATTTGACCTGGAAGGTCATTTTCTTGATGGCTGTTACTTCAGCTCATAGAGTCAGTGAGCTCCAAGCCCTGGTAGTCCATGCTCCTTATATCAAATTTCATCATAACAGGGTAGTCCTCCGCGTTCATCCTAAGTTCTTGCCGAAGGTGGTGTCGGAGTTCCATCTGAACCAGTCTATTGTCTTGCCAACATTTTTTCCCTGTCCTGGTGAGGACAAGTTGCACACCTTGGACTGTAAGAGAGCATTGGCCTTTTACGTGGAGCGGACAAAGCCCTATAGACAGTCCGCCCAATTGTTTTTCTTTTAATCCCAGCAGGATGAGAGTTGCCATCGGAAAACGCACCATCTCCAATTGGCTAGCAGATTGCATTTCCTTCAGTTATGGCCAAGCTGGGCTGACTTTGGAGTGCCATGTCTCGGCTCATATTGTTAGAGCCATGGCTGCGTCAGTGGCTCACTTAAAGTCAGCCTCCTTTGAGGAGATTTGCAAGGCTGCAACGTGGTCATCAGTCCACACATTCACATCTCACTACTGCCTTCAGCAGGATACCCGACGCGACAGTCGGTTCTGGCAGTCAGTGCTGCAGAATCTGTTCGGGGTTTAGAATCCAACGCCACCCTCCTAGGCCCATTTCTGTTTTGTTCCAGGCTGCACTCTCAGTTGTGTTTATTTTCAGGTCAATCTTAGTTATGTCCTCGCCATTGTGAGGCCCAATTGACCAGTGTTCATTATTTTGGGTGAGCCTGGGTGCTAGGGATACCCCATGCGTGATATCCAGCCTGCTTGTTCTCTGAGAAAATGAAGATACATACCTGTAGCAGGTATTCTCCGAGGACAGCGGGCTGGATATCATCACAACCCACCCTCCTCCCCTTTGGAGTTGTTCTTCTTCTCGTTTTGCTTATTATGTAACTGAGGGAAGCATGCGGGCGTCGCCAGCGGGAAGTCGCGCATGCGCGGTGCGTTGTCCCTGAGCGCACCGCACCGTTCTAGAGCTTTCTAAAGTTTTTTTGTTTTAGTTCCGATCTGCTGGGCCGTCGCGGACGACAACCCATGCATAAGGATCCAGCTCTGCTGTCCTCGGGAGAATACCTGCTACAGGTATGTATCTTCATTTTATTGTAATATTGACTGGAGAAATGTTACATCAGGGAGTGCTAGGGAGGTAAAATTTCTAGATGTATTAAATGACTGCTTTCTGGAGCAACTGGTCTAGGATTCGACGAGAAGGGGATCTTTTTTTTTTTTTTTTAGATCTAATCTTTAGTGGAATACGGAGCATAGTACAAGAGGCAACAATGTTGAATCCTGTGGGAAACCGTGATTATTAGATCAAATTTGAGCTGAAATCTAGAGTGAAGTCACTAAGGAAATGCACTGTAGCAGCTTTTGAATTTTCGAAGGGCAACTATGACAAAATGAAGAAAATGGTTAAAAGAAGCTCAAAGATTTGGCTGCAAAGGTTAGGACTGCTGAATCAGGCGTGGGCATTGTTTAAAATACCATTGTGGGAAATGTCTGGACTTAGATGTAGTCCCACTTATTAACAAAGGTCAAAAAAAGAGCAAACGACAGCCAGCATGGTTAAAAGCTGAGGTGAAGAGGCTATTGGAGCCCAAACATAGACAAACATGGTTTAATGGGACAGAGCCAGCATGATTTCAGCCATGGGAGGTCTTGCCTCACCAATTTTCTTCATTCTTTTGAAGGTGTGAATAAACGTGGATAAAGGTGAGTCGGTTGATGTGTATCTAGATTTTCAGGAAGCTTTTGACAAAGTTCATCATGATAGATTCTTGAGAAAATTAGAGTATTGGCATAGGAGACATTTTTCTGTTGTGGGATTAAGATTTGGTTATTGGACAGAAAAACAGGGGTAGGCTTAAATGGCCATTTTTCTCAATGGAGGAGGATGAATAGTGGAGTGCAACAGGATCTGTACTGGGACCGGTGCTGTTTTATATATTTACAAATGATCTGGAAATTGGAACGACGAGTAAGGTGATTAATTTGCGGATGACACTAAACTATTCAAAGTTGTCAAAATGGCATGCGGATTGTGAAGAATTTGCAGTAAGACCTTAGGAAACTTGAAGACTGAACATCCAAATAGATGAAATTTAATGTAGACAAATGCAAAATGATGCACATAGGGAAGAATAATCCAAATCATAGTTATTTAATTCTAGGGTCCATTTTAGGAGTCAGCACTCAAGAAAAAGACCTAGGTGTCATTGTAGACAATATGCTGAAATCTTCTGTCCAATGTGTGACCGTGGCGAAAAAAAGGCAAACTGGATGCTAGGATTATTAGGAGCTATTTCCTTGTCATCAGCAGCAGATGAATCCATTACGAGTGGGTTGTGTCCACCTACCAGCAGGGGAGATAGAGAACACTGAAAACCATAGTGCCTCTAGGACGGCTAGCTCTATATGCCTCAGTATTTCTCTATCTCCCAGCAGGATTTGGACACAGCTTGTTCAGCTCCTTGAAGATTCTGCCTGGGTGGCTCCTGTGGCTTTTGCCAGTTGTAGCAGGTGTGTTGTGGCTAAGTGGAGCCCACTTTAAAGGCACATAGTTAGCCCTTTCCCTGCCTTACCCTTCACCCTGTGTAGATGCAGGCATATAGGTTCGCCCTTTCCCTGCTTTTCCCACCCTCTTCTGCCTCCGGAGTGCCTCTGTAGCTGGTTTGCCTCCAACTTTCCTCACAACGTTTAAAAAGAAACGAACAAAAAAAAAAAGCGCTTTTCAGCTCTGCTATTTCTGAGGCTTTTCCTGACTGTGCAGCGTGACCGGAGCTCGTGGATTCGGTCCTTTGTGGTAAGAGCGGTACTCATCTCCTCCAGGGAGGGCCCACAGACGGCGTTCTGATCGGGGTGATTTTGGCGCGATGCCGCCATTTTGAATTTTATTCCGCCGTTTTTCGGCGATGGCTGCTGAGGGAGTTAAGCACTTTTCCCGTTGTGGCAAGCGCAGATCAGCAGCGGAGCTCTGTAAAACGTGCTGTTTAGACGGTAGAGCCAGTACGAGCATGGCGAGCGATGATTCTTCCTGCTCGATGGAGCTGGCAGCGAGCGCCATCTTGGAAGCGCCGCATGGCTCGACCCCCGCGGTTGCAGAGGAGTCTGAAGAGGGGGCGCATTGGGTTGAGGCTACCAGAGGAGCTCCAGGCCCTGTGTCTCCTAATTCGGAGACGGGAGGTCAGGGTGAGTTTTTCTCCCCCGAGTTTGTGCTTATTTTACATAAAGCCTTCATGCTGAAAAGAGCTCTGCCGCAGGTGTCTGACACTGCGTTGCTACCTGGTTCCCCTCCGACTGATGATGGCCTGGGGCTGATGCCAGATGTGGATGCCCCTGAGCGTTGGATGCACGCTAAGCATAGACGGGTAAATTTCCTGTCTGAGAGTGGCGCTCCCCCCCCCTTCTCTCCCCCCCCCCCCCCCCCCCCCCCCCCATGGTCGGGCTGTGGGGACTCGGGGATCTGGCAGGCCTTCATGGTTTGAAGAGCAGAGGAAGGAGCCGGTTTGCCACTGGATCTGGATAATCCCACTGCGGTTCGGATTTCCAACCGCGATGAACTGCCAGCACTTATCTCTGATGCCTTACAGGCCCTCTCTATTGTTGACCCTGTTCAAGGTGAGGCCTCCTCTGGCAATCCGAGGATGGCGAGTACTAAGAAGCCTGCTCGTGCCTTTCCTTTGCATGACTCCATCCAAGAGCTTATTTCTGCTCAATGGGCTGACCCCGAGGGGTCCTTGAAAAGTGGCCAGGTCGATGGGGCATCTTTACCCTCTGGGTGAGCAGCACTTGGCCCGTTTTGGGATGCCTAAAGTGGATGCCTTAATCACAGCGGTGACAAAAAAGACCATGCTCCCAGTAGAGGGAGGGGTCGCCCTGAAGGACATTCAGGACCGGCGGCTGGAATCAGCGCTAAAACAGTTCTTTGAGATTTCGGGCCTAGCCTTAAGGGCGTCTGTTTGCAGTTTTTAGCTGCTTCAGCCTGCCTCTCTTGGTTACAACAGGCAGTGGAACAGCCCGTGGATGGTGCGGAGTCCCTTGCTGAGGTTGCACCGCACATGGAGTCAGCCTTGTCATTTTTAGCTGACGCCCTCTATGATCTGGTCAGAGCTTCGGCTAAACAGATGTCTGTGGCGGTGTCCGCCCAGCCGCCTTCTATGGCTACGGCATTGGGCGGCTGACATTGCCTCTAAGCAAAGGCTGGTGAAGTTGCCCTTTCGGGGCCTTCTGTTATTTGGAGAGGAGTTGGAGAAGATTGTTAAAGACCTGGGGGATGCTAAACCCCAGCGGTTACCTGAGGATAGGCCGCGCGGCCTTCTTCCAAGGGTCAAGTGGTTCCCTTCTCCTCCAGACCTTGCTTCCGTGAAGCTAGAACGTATCGCCTGGGGCGCTCTACTGGGTTTACTCAACGTGCCCGCTTTCAGCAGAGGAACTCCTTTCGTTCAGACAAACGCTCTGCAGCAGCAGGCTCAAGGCCAAGAGTTTAGGGCCGTCCTCCACAATGATGGGACGCCGGTCCACTCCTCCTTTACAGCTGTAGGAGGACACCTTTCCCTCTTTCTCGAGGAGTGGACCAAGATTACCTCAGATCAGTGGGTCCTGAACCTGATCAGAGAAGGTTACCGATTGGAATTCGGTGCCCCGGTGAGAGACGTGTTTGTGGAGTCCCGATGTGGTACTTGCCTCAAACGGGCGGCGGTAGAGGAGACCTTACAAGTCTTGTTGCACCTTGGAGCGGTGATCCCTGTGCCTCCCGCCGAACACGGCTGCGGTCGTTACTCCATTTATTTTGTGGTGCCGCGAAAAAAAGGCGGGTCTTTTTGGCCCATTCTCGACTTAAAGAAAGTCAACGAGTCACTAAGAGTGCGGCATTTTCACATGGAAACCCTGTGCTCTGTCATTGCGGCGGTACAGCTAGGAGAATTCCTCACGTCTCTGGACCTAAAAGAAGCATACTTGCACATTTCTATATGGCTCCGGCCACCAACGGTTCCTGCGGTTTGCTGCGTTGTTGGGAAATCATTTCCAGTTTTGGGCCTTGCCTTTTGGCCTTGCCACAGCTCCCCGAACCTTTTCCAAGGTAATGGTGGTGGTAGCTGCTTTTCCTCAGGCGACAGGGTATCCGGGTTCACCCGTACCTCGAACGACTGCTCATCAGACCGGACTCTGCCAGAAGAGAGTCGTCATGTAACAGCCAGAGTGGTCTCAGTACTTCAATCTCTGGGCTGGGTCGTCAATATACCCAAAATTCACCTAGACCCCCTCTCAATCTACTAGAATATTTGGGGGTCCGGTTCGACACGGCCTTGGGGTTTGTCTTTCTACCCAACCAAAGGCGGTGCAAGCTTCAGAATCAGGTCTGTCTGCTCCTGAGGATGCTTCGTCCGCGAGCTTGGGACTTTGTCCAGCTGTTGGGGTCGATGATGGCCACCTTGGAAGTGGTGCCATGGGCGAGAGCGCACATGAGACCTCTGCAGATTGCCCTGCTTCAACGATGGTCTCCTATGTCCCAGGATTATCAGCGCAGACTCATGTGGCTCCCTGTGGCCCGACTCAGTATGGAGTGGTGGCTCTCAGACAGCATGCTGCGGCGAGGAATGCCGCTAGCGCTTCCCGATTGGTGCCTGGTGGTAACGGATGCCAGCCTGATGGGCTGGGGAGCACATTGCCTGGGAAGCTATGCCCAGGGTCTGTGGACACCCGAGGAAACGGGGTGGTCCATCAATCGCTTGGAACCGAGAGCGATATTCCAGGCTCTTTCTGGCCTTTCCATGACCCTGGAGGGACTGGCTGTCAGAGTTCAATCGGACAAAACGACAGCAGTGGCCTGCATAAATCGAGCAAGGCGGCACTCAGTGTCAACCACTGGTCGCAGGGGCCGCTCAGATATGCCACTGGGCTGAGCTACATCAGCAGCTTCTGTCAGCAGCTTACATAGCAGGTCAGAGCACATGCAAGCCGACTTTCTAAGCAGGTATCAACTCGACCCTGCGGAGTGGGAAACTAGCAGATGAAGTGTTCCTTCAAATCTGTGCCAAATGGGGAACGCCCGTAGCGGATCTTATGGCCTCAAGTACAAATGCCAAAGTCCCGTCCTTTTTCAGCAGACGGAGAGATGCCTCGCTCGGTGGGTGTTGGATGCCTTGGCTCAACCCTGGCTGCTGTGCCTCCTGTATGCGTTCCCCTCCTTGGCTCTTAATAGGGCGACTCCTCATGCGAATTCGGCTGCATCAAGGGAGTGGTGATCCTCATTGCCCCGGATTGGCCCAGGCGTCCGTGGTATGTGGACCTCCAGCGGATGCTGGTGGAGGCTCCCCTTCCTTTGCCTCTGGTACCGAACCTGTTGATGCAGGGTCCAGTGACCATGGAGGATCTCTGCTGCTTTAGTCTTACGGCGTGGCTATTGAGAGGGCACAATTGAGAGACAAGGGCTATTCTAACAAGTCATCTCCACTCTCTTGCAGGCCCGCAAGCGTTCCACTTCCGTTGCCTATGCTCGGATCTGGGCACCAGTTTGAGGCTTGGTGTGTGTCTAAAGCGATCACACCCATGCGGGCTTCTGTCTCTCCGAAACTTGACTTTTTTGCAGGATGGTATACAAAAAGCTTGGCCTATATTCCCTGTGTGTTCAAGTGGCAAGCCTTGGCATGTTTTCGGGGGAAAGGTTCGCTGGCCTCATCCCTAGATGCGCATCCGGTCATTGCACGGTTTCATAGAGGGGTGCTTCGGCTCCGGCCTCCGTGCGGGCCTCTTGTCCGGCTTGGAACCTTGGGCTAGTATTAAAGGTCTTCAGTGTTCGCCCATCGAGGCGCTGAGGCGAGCTTCGGAGAAGGATGTGACTGTAAAGACAGTCTTTTTGGTGACCATTACATCGGCGAGACGGGTGTCTGAGCTCCAGACGCTGTCTTATCAAGACCCATTTCTGCAATTCTCAGAGTCCGGAGTAATGATATGTACTGTGTCTTCCTTCCTGCCTATGGTGGTTTTAGCATTTCACCTAAACCAGCCTATTTATCTGCCCTCCTTTACTAGGGAGGAGTTTCCGGAATCTTTTGGGCAGTTGCACCTTCTGGATGTGTGCAGGGCTCTGTTGCAGTATCTGCAGATGTGTAATGCTTTCAGGACCCTCTGATCATCTTTTTGTATTGTTGTCAGGTCCTCGCAGAGGGTCTCCATCGTCTAAAGCCACTATAGCCTGTTGGCTTAAGGAAGCCATTTTTTCTGCATATCTGCTATCTGGCTGGCCTCCGCCTGACGCCTTTTAGGCACATTCCACAAGAGCGATTTCTTCCTTCTGGGCTGAGACGGGAGCACTCTCTCTTCAAGAGATATGTAGTGCAGCTACTTGGGCTTTTTAGCTCTCTTTTGCCCGTCATTACAGGCTGGGTGTGGCTGCCAGGAGGGACGCGCTTTTTGGAGCACAAGTGCTTGATCGTAGTGTGGCTTGTTCCTGCCGTATCTAGGGATTGTTTTGATACATCCCATTCGTAATGGATTCATCTGCTGCTGATGACAAGGAAGCAAAAATTAGGTTCTTACCTTGGTAATTTTTTTTCATTTAGTCACAGCAGATGAATCCATGATTCCTCCCTGAATTGACTCTGTTTGTGTTCAGTTTTTCCTGCAGTCATGTTCCCTCATTGGGAGAAGTTGGAAAACAGTCCTTCAGGATTCTGTTCTACTACAGGAGGTTGTTTGTCCCTCCTTTGTGTTATTGCTCCTGTTCTGGGGTGTTCGTTCGCTGTGAGGAAAGTTCATGTTATGCTACTTTGCGGTTTAACACTGCTTTGGAAGCTTCAAAATACTGAGGCAGATGGAGCTAGCCGTCCTAGAGGCACTATGGTTTTCAGTGTTCTCTATCTCCCCCTGCTGGTAGGTGGATACAACCCATTCGTAATGGATTCATCTGCTGTGACTAAAGGAAAGAAAATTACCAAGGTAAGAACCTAATTTTCCCATAAATGCTATTAGTATTAGTAGTAGAGGGATGCAAAATATGACCGAAATATTATAATGCCTCTGTATTGCTCCATGGTGCGATCTCACCTTGAGTATTGTGTTCCATTCTGCTCACCATATCTCAAAAAAAGATATAGCAGAATTAGAAAAGGTTCAAAGAAGAGCAACCAAAATGATAGAGGGGATGGATCTGCTTCTGTATGAGGAAAGGCTAAAGAGGTTAGTTTTCTGAGGGGGGGTTATGATTGAGGTCTATAAATTCTGAGTGGAATGGAACGGGTGGTGGTGAAACGGTTTTTCTGTTATTCAAAAAGTACAAAGACGTGGGGGGGGGGGCACTCAATGAATTGCTTGGAAATACTTTTAAATGAAATAGGAGGAAATATTTTTTCACTCAAAAAATAGTGAAGCTCTGGAACTCGTTGCCGGAGGAGGTAACGGCAGTTAGTGTATCTGAGTTTTAAAAAAAGATTGGACAAATTCATGGAGGAAAAGTCCATATCCTGCTGTTGAGATGGACATGGGGGAAGCCACTGGTTGCCTTGGGATTGGTAGCCTGAAATGGTGCTAATTGTTTCTGCCAGGTACTTGGGACCTGGATTGACCACTGTTGGAAGCGCAGGCTACTGGGCTGGATGTCAGAAGCGTAGCCAGGTTGAAGGTGCAGGGGGAGCGGAGAGCAGACTGCCGACGGTACCGGTGCGTATTTTAAATGTGATAGATCATGTCAAAAATAGGTGCCGGTGCTGTCAGAAGTCTGTTTGGGGAGTGGCCACTTCCCTGGTGACCCACCTAGCTACGCCTCTGCTGAATGGACCATTTGTCTAACCTAGTCTGGGTGTTATTTTCTTAGTAGGATTTAACCTTTTGTATGCCTTATAAGCCTCAGGGACTTTGCCAAATTCTTATTGAAAATCCAGATACACAGTATCTTATCTTGGTTTTGTATTCACATTTATTGCTGATCTTTGTATTGCTTTAATGTGTATATTTTATTAATTGGTAGATCATTGTGAGCCTAGTTGTGAGAAAAGTATAAGTAACATATTGATGAAAATATTTAATATTTCATTTAAATATTTTGTCAGCCTTTGTAATTTTTTATGTAGGTTACAGCTAAACTGAATGCTTTTTGATTTTTCCATAACAAGACAAAGTGAAAAATGTTCTTCCCTTTCCTCTGCTAAACAATTCCAGACAAGTGGATTATGTCCCCTTGTCAATATATGGAAACTGAAGCAAAAACCTCAGCTGATTTTTAGTCCTTGTAATAAGGATATAGTGCAATCTTCAGCTCTTCATTATTTGTCTTCTGCAGATGTGATCTGATGTAGCAATTTTGGAAACACACATGGAGTGGTAGGACTTGAGTCTATTATCTCTTAATGGAACCAGGGCCAAGTTTGGGAGTAAGGCAGCAGTTGATTTCCCTCCCCTCCTCTGTTTCCCATTCCTTCAAAAAGAGTTTGTCCAACAGACAGCATTGCCCCCTACTACATGGCTATTCTCCAAATTTGCAGCAGGATACCTTACCTAGCTATAACTTGTTTTAAAACTCTGCTCAAGTGATTGTGTGGCTCAGCAGTCACATAAAAATAATATGCTCTTCTGGCATCAATGGCAGCAGCAGGAGCAGTCTGTTCTTCACCCACATAGAATCAAGGTTTTTTTCCTGTTAAATATGTTTATGGACCATGGCTGTACTGTGTAGTAGCTAATACCAGTTGGTGTTGCCTTGTTTGTCTGCCTTAATTGCAATGTCACTGGCCGGAACCTTGAGATAGTGCTGTGAATTTTGGTGGGAGGCTTGTTTCTCTGATGGTGATTGTAAAGCTAGGGTAGTACAGCAGCAGCAGAGAGGTGCCAGGGCTGATAGGTTTAAATTTTGGGATTCAAGGCAAGCCATTTTGATGTGATCAATGCATTTCAAAGACCTTTCTCTTAACGTGTTCAGTCTAGAGGAGGACCAGGATGGAGCTCTGAGGTTTCCTTGAGTTCCAGTGGTGGCCCTAGGGTTTTTTCTTGGAGAGAAGAATAGGTGACATGAGAGTGATGAGAGCACATTTTTGAGTGGGGAGTATAATAAAAAAAACTAGACTTTCTTTTCACTTTATAGACTCCACTTCGGAGTGGAGGGGTAACCTAATGGTTAGGGCAGTGGAGTGAGAACCAGGGGAACAGAGTTCAATTTCCACTGCAGCTCCATGTGACCTTGAACAAGTCACCTGACGATCTATTGCCCTAGGTATGAAAACTTAGATTGGGATACCACTAGGGACAGAGAAGGCACCTGGATATAATATGTAAACTGTTTTGGTTGTACCACAAAAAGGCTGAAAAATGGAGCAAGTTTCTCGGTAATGTAAAATAGTTTGCATGTGGATCTTATTTTCACCCCCCCCCCCCCCCCACAACCTTCTAACCATTCAAAATATGATCTTGGTCTTCAGATTCTAGCTTTCAGGTAGCCAAGATTATGAGGGCAGTAACTTCACAGAATGAATAGGATATGGTGTTAGATTACCAAGAGGAATTGCCCTAGTCTCCCTGACATACCATCCTGGTCTAAGGGCCATTGAAAAAGAGAGAACTATTGCTTCATCTGAGAAGGGGAGGCCATTGGTAAGAAGGAGTTTCCTAGTCAGTTTTGCCACACATGACCACTACTAGAGGAGAGCAGAACATTCTGGGATCCCTATGATTAGACTGAATCTTTGCATAAACAGTTTGGTTTGTCTAGTCTCTTTATAGACAGCTGTGTGCAATGGCTGTGTTTCTTGGGCTTTCTTGTCTTGGGTCCAGTATTCCCTGTATGAGTACATGGTGATCTTTGTACGGATAATGGTACGTGAGAAGGGATATCTTTGAGGGGTCAAGGGCTCCTGAACAGATCTATGGCAAGTAAATGTCACTAGGAGATTTTTTTTGGTCAAGGCTTCTTGATAGGACCTGATCCAGACTCCAGAAAGAGTTGAAAGTTTCAGAGGGCTGGCAAGCCCACTTAAGGGCGCAGGAGTTCAAGTAGACAGAAGATTGGTAGGGCAGTATCCCTTGTCTTAATCTTTCTTGCTTTAACCACATTGGTGGTAGTGAGACCCAATGTGTACAGGAAATCCAAGGAGTTATGACTTCTTCCTTCTTGGTCTGGGTAGATCTTATGCACATCCCATTTGACTGGACGACAGGGGCGTAGCTACGGGTGGGCCCAGGCCTATCCAATTTTGGCTCAGGCCCATCCACCCAAGCGCGCACACTGCAGCAGCCTTTTTTCACATGTTTTCTACTGTGTGAGTCATCGCGTAGCGTACCACGGCAGACAGCACCTGCTCAGCTGATCTCCAGGCTCCAGCCCACCTACCTTTCGGGCTTGCAGAGGCAGACTCGGCAGTTGGCACTGAAATGCAGGTCACGTCGCGCAGCTCATTGTTCCATCCTACGCGGTATGACCTTATGACGTGGCTGTGCGCGGCAGTGTGCTCAGCCTCGCTCTCGCTCCACTCTTTCTGCTCCAGTGTCTAGCAGCAGTGGTTCAGGAACAGTGCTGTCGGCTGCCCAAGAAGTAAGCTTATTTGGCGGGAAGGAGGTCTTCAACTGGCGCGGGGCTTGGGGATACCCGTCAGCTCAGGTATTCCATTTGCTGTGGGAGGGAGAGAGAGAGGGCACTGGGAGGGGAGGCGGAAGTTAAATCTGGGATTTACTTTGGGAGAGTGGAGGCAGCAGCAGACATGAAATTTTTGGCCCACCCACTTTGTTCTCTGGCTCACCCTAAATTGGTTGTCTGGCTACGCTTGCTGGACAGGTCTAGCATGGACAGTAAGGAAAGTCAAATTTAAATTTACATGTTAATTTCCTTCCCTTTTAGTTCTGCTAGGCAAAACCAGAATACAGCCAGGTTAATCACAATGATAGCTTTCAGGGTCAAGATCAGAACACAAATATCATGCTCTTGGTGTAGGGAATTTTCTCTTTTTGGGTTAATGACCATAGAGTGAGTTTTTAATGGTATCTGTATTGGTTGTGGTGTGTTAGAAGTCCAAAACCAAACAAATTACTTTGGTTGACATATCTGGCAAAGTATACTGAAGATCTATAGTTTGCACTTGACTGATATATGAGGAATGAGTTTAGCTGTGAGCTTTGTAAATCTCTGTCTCCTGGCAGGAGGCTATAATCTTCTTGTCTGGACTAATGAAAAGGAAATTAACAGGTAAGTTCAAATTTCACCATGGCATCTGATTGCATTTGTAAAATTATTTTATTTTATTTTTTGGGGGGAAGGGGACTTTTCATTCTGTTCAGTTATTTACTGGTGCACAGAGAGATTGAAAACTTTTTTTTTTTTTTTATAGAGATCAGTGAGGTTCATCCTTCGGTAATTGGAATCAGGTAAGAGGATGCTCTGTAATTTCTTTAGTATGAGCAATAATTCAGACATCAATATTAGCATCTGGAGGTGTCATCTGCATAGCAAGGTCTATTTATAACAGTGATCTTCACTAATTTTAAGTCAGGGCTACTTTGGAACCAATGAGCTGAAGGAGAGCCGCAAAATATCTTCTCATGCAAAGTCATGACCTTGTAGACCAGTGTATGTAAGTGACATCCACTCACCAGCCCACCTTCAAACCGTTTATTGGGCTTATCCTCAAGGAGGTGGACATTTTCAAATGCATTCTTTTTACCTATTGAGAAATGTCTTGTCCTTCAAGCATGTGACTCTACCTCCCACCCACTTCCCTCTTTCTGTCATGAACTTTGTTTGAGAGGCAAAGAGTAGCAAAGAAAAAGCCAGAATGATAATGAGGGCTGCCCCAAAGGTCTCCAAGGACTTCCATTGGCCCTTGGGCCTTGCATTGTGACAGCTTACTAGCAAATAAAAAAAAAAAAAACCGCATAGAGTGAGGACAATAAGCACTGTAGAAAATGTGGGAAGGGAAACTTGTGTAGTCCTTTAAGTAAGCAAAACTGAGGAATAGGAAATCAGAGAAGTGGTGAGTGATTATACTTTGAAAGGACAGGGTATGTTTTGGGAGGGAGACTGGAAAAAATATATAGATGGATAAATTTGAGCGATTTAAAGCCATTGAAATAGCAAATGAGAAGGAAGTAAATGAGATGCACTGTGTGTGCCTTTGGGGACACCCAAGGATCTAATATCTATCTAGATGTAATCTGTGTGATCCAATCAGAAGAGTATATGGTTACATTAAGATCTATACAAGCATAGCATTAAGAAAAGATGTGCTGTTAATGGGAGGCCAACATCTACTTAACTGAAGAGTTGCCAGCTGCTGAATCAGTAAGAAATAGGAGAATGCTAGAATCCCTACAAGAGTGCTAATTTTTTTTTCCTCTCAAATTGAGTAACCTGCTCATGATGAAATAACACTGAACATAAGTACATAAGTAATGCCATACTGGGAAAAGACCAAGGGTCCATCGAGCCCAGCATCCTGTCCACGACAGCGGCCAATCCAGGCCAGGGGCACCTGGCAAGCTTCCCAAACGTACAAACATTCTATACATGTTATTCCTGGAATTGTGGATTTTTCCCAAGTCCATTTAGTAGCGGTTTATGAACTTGTCCTTTAGGAAACCGTCCAACCCCTTTTTAAACTCTGCTAAGCTAACCGCCTTCACCACTTTCTCCGGCAACAAATTCCAGAGTTTATACATTGGGTGAAGAAATATTTTCTCCGATTTGTTTTAAATTTACTACAGTAGTTTCATCGCATGCCCCCTAGTCCTAGTATTTTTGGAAAGCGTGAACAAACGCTTCACATCCACCTGTTCCACTCCACCCATTATTTTATATACCTCTATCATGTCTCCCCTCAGCCGTCTCTTCTCCAAGCTGAATAGCCCTAGCCTCCTTAATCTTTCTTCATAGGGAAGTCGTCCCATCCCCGCTATCATTTAGTCGCCCTTCGCTGCACCTTTTCAATTGTACTATATCTTTCTTGAGATGCGGCGACCAGAATTGAACACAATACTCAAGGTGCGGTCGCACCATGGAGCGATACAACGGCATTATAACATCCTCACACCTGTTTTCCATACCTTTCCTAATAATACCCAACATTCTATTCGCTTTCCTAGCCGCAGCAGCACACTGAGCAGAAGGTTTCAGCGTATTATCGACGACGACACCCAGATTCCTTTCTTGGTCCGTAACTCCTAACGTGGAACCTTGCATGACGTAGCTATAATTCGGGTTCTTTTTTCCCCACATGCATCACCTTGTACTTGCTCACATTAAACATCATCTGCCATTTAGCCACCCCAGTCTCCCAGTCTCGTAAGGTCCTCTTGTAATTTTTCACAATCCTGTCGCGATTTAACAACTTTGAATAACTTTGTGTCATCAGCAAATTTAATTACCTCGCTAGTTACTCCCATCTCTAAATCATTTATAAATATATTAAAAAGCAGCGGTCCTAGCACAGACCCCTGAGGAACCCCACTAACTACCCTTCCATATCATCAAGCTGATCAATCCATAGACTGGTGGGTTGTGTCCATCTACCAGCAGGTGGAGATAGAGAGCAAACTTTTGCCTCCCTATATGTGGTCATGTGCTGCCGGAAACTCCTCAGTATGTTCTCTATCTCAGCAGGTGGTGGTCACACACAGCAGCAGCTCTGGCTAGGCCTCCAAGCCTAATTTTTAGGTTTTGTTGAGTGCCTGGGGTTGAGGGCTCTTTTGAGCAAGTGCAAACCTGGTGGTGCCAGGTCCCTCCTTTTCTCCCCCCTCCCGCTGGCTCCGTTAAAAAAAAAAAAAAAAAAAAAAAAAAAAATTTGAACGTCCTTAAAGGCGTTTATTTCGACGTTTATTTAAGCGTCTATTGCAGCTACTCACTGGGACACCAGGTCGTTACAACTCGGAGCGGACAGCAGGTAATTTTTACCTTTTTATAGCGGGCAGGGGGTTCCCCGATTCTTCTCCTCGTGGCATATGGCGTCGGAGGGCGAGGGCGCAAAGGGTCGCTCCCCGGGTCGCTTGAGCGCTTCTAGAGGGGATGCGGGGGTCTTAAAGCCTGATTCGCCCTTGTTGGGTGACAGTTTCGTGACCGATGAATGTCCCGGTCCTTCCTCCGGCGTGGCGGTTTTTCCCGCCATAAACGCCCATCCCCCGCTCCTCGCCTCCGCCATCTTGGCCTGCCACGCGGCTCGGACGGCTTCTTCTTGGGCCGCCCTTGAGGTTGGAGACATTAATGCCATGAACGCCCTTAATTTGGGCGATGGCACAGAAGCGGCTAAAGTTAAGAGCCGTTCTTCCCGCGCGGCTCCTTCGCGGAGTTTCGCGCCGGACGCCATTTTGGATGCGCAGCATGTCTCTCCCCCGCTATTGCGAGCGCCGGTTGAGGGTGCGTCTAGGGCTGTTGCCCAGGCTGCGGAAGTGCACAGTCTGGGGGGTTTCTCCCCCGAGTTTGTTTTGCTGCTGCATCAGGCCTTCCTCATGCACAACGCTGCCCCTGCTCCCTCGTCTGGTAAAGAGGTTGAGGTTCCCAGAGGTAAACGCCCTCGGGTTGATTCCCAGGCCTTGGAGGAATTTGTCTCCTCCGATGTAGATGAGGGCAGCGTGTCTGAGGTCTCCCAACGGTCCTTTGCGGATTCCTTGGAGGAGACGGATCCCCGCTCGGATGGAGCGGATGACCCCTCTGCAGCGCGGCTTTTTAGCCCAGAGGATTTGCCCAACCTGTTGTTACAGGCCATGGACACTTTGAAGATTTCCTCTCCGGAGGACGTCTCTCCCTCAGCCCCTGTTGGCTCTGCCATTATGCTGGGGACGAAGCGCCCGCCTAGAACCTTCCACGTGCATGATGCCATGCACACCTTAATTTCGGCTCAATGGGATGTCCCAGAAGCGAGCCTTAAAGTGTCTAGGGCTATGTCCTGCCTCTATCCTTTGGCTGTGAGTGAACGTGAGGCCTATCTGTGGCCTACCGTGGATTCTTTAATCACTGCGGTGACTAAGAAAACGGCGTTGCCGGTGGAAGGTGGCACGGCCCTAAAGGACGCCCAAGACAGAAGATTGGAGGCGGCCTTAAGGTCGTCCTTTGAGGCGGCTGCTTTAAGTTTGCAGGCCTCAGTTTGCAGCTCCTATGTGGCCAGGGCGTGCCTGACTATGGTGCAGCGGGCTTCCCTTCGGATCATTCCTTGAGGGCTGATTGGCCGGCCCTGGAATCGGGCTTAGCCTATTTGGCAGACTTGCTGTATGATGTCTTGAGGGCCTCAGCGAAAGGCATGGCTCAGACAATCTCTGCGCGGCGGTGGCTTTGGCTGAAACATTGGTCTGCTGACCACGCCTCTAAATCCCGCCTGGCTAGGTTGCCTTTTAAAGGCAAGCTGCTCTTTGGGGTCGAGCTGGACAAAATCGTGACCGATCTCGGCACGTCTAAGGGCAAGAAATTACCAGAGGTCAGGGCTCGGGCTAGTACTCGTCCCGGTACCTCCAGAGGACGGTTGCAGGAAGCCCGTCGGTACCGCCTGGGCAAGTCGGGTTCCTCTGCCCCCTCTTCCTTCAAGAGGAATTTCTCCCCCAAGCAGCATTCCTTTCGCAGAGACCGCCGTCCCGGAGGTGCTCCCTCCGGTCCTCCCCCAGGGTCTCGTACCCAATGACGGGGTCTTGGTCCACGCCCCAGTGCAAATTGGAGGACGGCTGTCCTCGTTTCTGGGCAAGTGGACCACAATAACTTCAGACGCGTGGGTGCTGGAAGTCATCAGAGACGGCTACAAACTAGAGTTCTGCCGACCCTTAAAAGACGGGTTTGTACTCTCTCCCTGCAAGTCTCCGGTCAAAGCTGTGGCAGTGCAGCAGACTTTGGACAATCTGATCCGCCTGGGCGCGGTCGTTCCGGTGCCAGAAAGTCAGCTTGGCAAGGGACGTTACTCCATTTACTTTGTGGTACCAAAGAAAGGAGGTTCTGTCCGGCCTATCCTCGACCTCAAAGGGGTCAATCGGGCCTTGAAAGTGCGGCACTTTCGCATGGAGACTCTCCGCTCTGTTTTAGCGGCAGTGAAGGCAGGAGAGTTCCTGGCATCCTTGGACTTCAAGGAAGCGTACCTGCATATTCCCATCTGGCCTCCTCATCAACGCTTTCTGCGTTTTGCAGTCCTGGGACGACACTTCCAGTTCAGAGCCCTCCCTTTCGGGTTGGCTACTGCTCCGCGGACCTTTTCCAAAGTAATGGTGGTCTTCGCGGCCTTCCTACGAAAGGAAGGGGTACAAGTCCATCCTTATCTGGACGACTGGTTGATCCGAGCCCCCTCTTATGCAGAGTGCGGCAAAGCTGTGGACCGGGTAGTTGCTCTTTTGAGCTCCCTGGGATGGATCATCAACTGGGAGAAGAGCCAGCTGCACCCGACTCAGTCCCTGGAGTACCTGGGAGTTCGATTCGACACCCAAGTGGGCAGAGTGTTCCTGCCAGACAATCGGATTGTCAAACTTCAGGCTCAGGTGGACCAGTTCCTAGTAGCCTCTCCCCTTCGGGCTTGGGACTATGTGCAGCTGTTGGGCTCTATGACGGCCACGATGGAAGTTGTGCCCTGGGCCAGGGCTCATATGAGACCACTTCAACACTCTTTGCTGCAGCGCTGGACTCCGATGTCAGATTATGCTGTGCGCCTTCCCTTGGACCCAGCAGTGCGCAAGGCGCTGAGCTGGTGGATGCAGACAGACAAGTTGTATGCGGGAATGCCTCTGGTGACCCCAGAGTGGATTGTCGTCACGACGGACGCCTCGTTGTCGGGCTGGGGAGCCCACTGCTTGGGAAGGACAGCGCAGGGGCTCTAGTCTCCTGCAGAGGCAAAGTGGTCTATCAACCTCCTGGAACTCGGAGCCATTCGGTTGGTGCTTTTGGAGTTCATCCCGGTACTGGTGCTGAAGCCTGTACGGGTCCTGTCGGACAATGCCACGGCTGTGGCCTATGTCAACCGCCAGGGAGGTACCAAGAGCGCCCCTCTAGCCAAGGAGGCTATGAATCTTTGCCAGTGGGCGGAAGCGAACCTGGAGCAGCTTTCAGCGGCCCACATTGCCGGAGTCATGAATGTCAAGGCGGACTTTCTCAGTCGCCATACCTTGGAGCCCGGAGAGTGGCAGCTATCTGCTCAGGCGTTCTTGGACATCACGAAGCGCTGGGGCCAGCCGAGCCTAGATCTGATGGCGTCATCGGCCAATTGCCAAGTGCCGCGCTTTTTCAGCAGAGGACGGGACCCTCGATCCCTGGGAGTAGATGCTCTTCTCCAACAGTGGCCGACACAAGAGCTTCTCTATGTGTTCCCGCCCTGGCCCATGTTGGGCAGGGTGCTAGACCGGGTGGCAAAGCATCCCGGCAGGGTAATCCTGGTGGGTCCGGATTGGCCCAGGCGTCCCTGGTATGCGGACTTGATCAGGCTCTCAGTCGACGATCCTCTGCGGCTGCCAGTGGAGCAGGGCCTGTTACATCAGGGTCCCGTGGTGATGGAGGATCCCTCCCCCTTTGGTCTTACGGCCTGGCTATTGAGCGGCAGCGTCTGAGGAAGAAGGGCTTCTCAGACAAGGTCATCGCCACTATGCTGAGAGCGAGGAAGCGCTCTACTTCTACTGCTTACGCCAGGGTTTGGCGTATCTTTGCAGCGTGGTGTGAAGCAGGCTCACTTTCTCCCTTCACTGCTCCAATTTCTTCAGTGTTGGCGTTCCTGCAAGAAGGTCTGGAGAAAGGCCTGTCGCTCAGTTCCCTTAAAGTCCAGGTAGCGGCTCTGGCTTGCTTCAGGGGCCGCCTGAAGGGTGCTTCCCTGGCTTCGCAGCCAGATGTGGTGCGCTTTCTCAAGGGAGTTAATCACCTGCGCCCTCCTCTGCACTCAGTGGTGCCTGCGTGGAATCTCAACCTGGTACTAAGAGCATTGCAGAAGCCGCCTTTTGAACCCTTGTCGAGGGCATCTCTGAAAGACCTGACGTTGAAAGCAGTCTTTTTGGTGGCTATCACTTCAGCCAGAAGAGTTTCCGAGCTCCAGGCGCTCTCATGTCGAGAGCCTTTTCTGCAGTTCACTGAGGCAGGAGTGACTATTCGCACAGTGCCTTCCTTCCTGCCCAAGATTGTTTCTCGCTTCCATGTGAATCAGCAGCTCTGTCTCCCTTCCTTTCGTAGGGAGGACTACCCAGAGGAGTACTCTGCTCTTAAATATCTGGATGTGAGACGAGTCATCATCAGATACTTGGAAGTGACCAATGATTTCCGGAAATCAGATCATCTGTTTGTCCTGTTTGCAGGTCCTCGTAAGGGTCTGCAGGCTGCTAAGCCTACAGTGGCAAGATGGGTCAAGGAAGCCATTGCAGCGGCTTATGTGGCCGCGGGGAAGGTGCCGCCTATCCAGCTGAAGGCTCACTCCACGAGAGCTCAGGCGGCCTCGATGGCAGAGGCCGGATCCGTCTCCTTGGAAGAGATATGCAAGGCGGCAACTTGGGCTTCGGCTCATACATTCTCCAAGCATTACCGTTTGACTGTGGCTGCACGGGCGGAGGCCCGGTTTGGAGCTTCAGTGTTGAGGTCAGGGATTTCAATGTCCCGCCCTGGGTGAGTACTGCTTCGGTACATCCCACCAGTCTATGGATTGATCAGCTTGATGATATGGAAGGTAAAATTATGTATAATCATACCTGATAATTTTCTTTCCATTAATCATAGCTGATCAATCCATAGCCCCTCCCAGATATCTGTACTGTTTTTATTCTGGTTGCATTTCAGGTTCAAGTTTAGTCTTCAGTTCCTTCAGAAAGACTTCGTGTTCAAGTTTTTTCACTTGGATTCTTCAAGAGTTAAGACGAGTTTGTGTTACAGTGAGCTGCTGCATTCCTCTCCCCTCCGTTTTACGGGGCTGGATTGAGACTTAAAATTCTGCCGGCACTCCCTCCCGCTTCGTGCGGCTGTAGGGCAGCTTTGTACCCCTCCCGCTTCGGCGGTGTTAGGGTCAGTCAGCTCCTCCCGCGGTTGCGGTTGCAGGATAAGCCAGATCCCCCCGCATCGGCGGGTGTGGTGTCCCTCCCCCGCTCCGCGGGGATGAGCTGGACGGATTCCCCTCCCCCACTTGTGTGGGGATGAGCTGGGTTAATTCCCCTCCCCCGTTTCGGCGGTGGTGAGCTGGGCAGAGTGTCCCTTCGTGGGTGTAATTCTCTAAGTGCTGAGTCCTGCGGATGGAGCTTTGATATCGACATACTGAGGAGTTTCCGGCAGCACATGACCACATATAGGGAGGCAAAAGTTTGCTCTCTATCTCCACCTGCTGGTAGATGGACACAACCCACCAGTCTATGGATTGATCAGCTATGATTAATGGAAAGAAAATTATCAGGTATGATTATACATAATTTTACCTTCTCCATTGTGAATACTGCTCATTTAACCCCACTGTTTCCTATCCTTCAACCAGTTTTTAATCCACAATAGGACATTTCCTCCTATCCCATGACCCTCCAATTTCCTCTGTAGCCTTTCATCCTGACAAATGGATACAGTGCCAGTGATAATGTATGGTACAATCTAAGGTCCAGTGATCAGCATGTTGTATGGGGTAAGACGGTGATCTTCAATGCAAAGCCTGTAAGCTAACAGTGGTCCACATAATTTTTTGCAACAGGCAGTGTCATGGTACAGCTTCAGATAAGCTGCTGGTCCAATGCCTCTGTTTACTGCCTCCACCTTGCTGGCTGCTGGGATAACATTTGAGGCTGGGCAGGTATTATAGGTCATGATGGGTTACATGCAATTCAAAATTGTACATGGTCATAGTTGGGCCTGGAAGGCAGGTAGGGATGCAGACTGGCATGTCAAGGGTACCAACACATGCTTCCTTATCTGCTCCAGACCATTCCAAGTTAGTGGGTATAAGCACTCCTACCAGCAAAGGGAGAGACTGAGAAGTACTGAACAATGACACTGTATAGGGAGCTGTGCAACCCCGACCCACTTCAGTATTTCTCAGTCTCCTAGCAGAGGTAGATGTATTTGTGTGCCACCTTGCTTCTTTGTATTTGAGGGTGTGCCTATTTGGCCTCATTTAAAAAAGAATTGAGATGGACAGAGACCTTTTTGTAGCAAAGTAAAACAGGAAAAAAAAAAAACAAAGAGAGAGAAGAAAGGAGCATTGCCTTGGAGGCAAGGGATCTCGACCTTTTGGGTCCTGCACTCTTGGGGTGTACTCTCTGGGTTCCCAGGTCCTCCCCCATTCCCCTGCCCTCCTCTGGGAGCATGCTGTACTTCGTCCCCATCCCCTTATTAGCCTGGGAGAGGTTCTTTGAATGACTGCCTTTGGGAGGAATGAGCACCGCTTTGAAAAGAAAAAACAAAACAAAAAGCAAGAGGATTTTGTGCAGTTCAGGTGTATAGGACAGGGGAGTTTAGTGCAACGGTGGAAAGCTGAGTGCTGGGCACTGCCACAGAGGGGGTTTGTGATGTCTGCTCCTGCTGTGGCCTATTCAGTTCACTACGTGGTTTCTGCAGTCAGTAGTCTTTGTCGCCGCTGCATGATGACGCAGAGCCCGAGTCTGTTTTTCCAGGGGTGGCAGGGCAGTTCCTTGACAGCCCCTAGGCTGGTGAAGGAGGTTTCCTCCAGTGATGCAGTGCTGGGTCTGTGCATTTCTACTGCCGTGGTATTGGGAACATCCACCATTTTGGATGCTGCAGTTGAGGGCTTCTCATCAGAGGATCCGCAGGTTCTTTCTAGGCATGATGCTTTAGCAGGATCCTCTCCTTTGTCTCCCAAATTTGTTGTTCTACACCAAACCTTCTGTTTGAAGAGGGGCCTTTTGGTGGAGCCGCCAAGGAAAGTTTCAGCTTCGAAGCCCTTGGGAAGTGGCTGTGGGAGACTGGGGTGGGCTCTGGGGCCAAGAGGCCTCGGGTTGCTCACAGGGAGGACTTAGAGGATCCGAGAGAAGAGGACATTTCTCTGGTAAGTGAATGCTATTTTGCTTTGTGCTTTGGGAACTTAAAGATTGGGGTTTAAAGGAGGAATTGTAGGTTAGTGTTAGGCAAAATAAAAATATAAAAAGCAAATTTTATCAACTAATCTCCATAGTCTTTTCCACTTAGTTTTAAAAACTTTGTACCACAGCATTAACAGAATCTAGCAGGCACTGCAGGATCTAGTTTAGTCTTCCCGCCCACCCATAGGACAACTCTTCATTTATAGTCAGTTATTGTAATTAGGGTAACAAGCAAGGAGTGCTCCTACAGAGTTTTAAATACATTTCATTACCATCTAAGAAGGAAATACTAAATAAATCATACAATATACTATATAAAAAGACACTTTTATATTAGACTAATATCCTTAATACTGTAGCAAGTTTTAAATTATTGATAAACTCAAAAACACTAAGATGGAGTCAGCAGTCCAGCAGCGAGAGGGGTGCTATCCAGTCTTTTGCATTGTGTCACATGTATGATTATCTCCCAGTTGGTGAGATGTCATATGTGTGTGCCCGATGCAAAGAGCTCCTAGCTCTCAGAGATCGTGTCCGTTCTCTTGAGGCTAGAGTAGCAGACTTGGTGGAGCTGAGGGAGACAGAAAGGTACATAGAGGAGGACCTACAGGGATATTGTAGTGAAGTCCCACCTCCAGTCTGGTAGCCCCTGTTCTACCTTGGCGGAGGGAGGTCTCCTAGAAGGAGAGCATCACCCTGGTGAAGTAGGAAGTACGTCTGTAGCCAGGACCTGCCCACCAGGGGATGTACTTTCCTCTTGCACAGAGGATGTGTCTCCAAGTGTTGACCTGGAAAGGTTAGGACAGCTGTTGTAGTTGGTAATTCGATCATTAGGCATATAGATAGCTGGGTGGTTGGTGGACCTGAGGATCGCCTGGTGACTTGCCTTCCTGGTGCGAAGGTGGCGGACCTCACGCGTCACCTAGATAGGATTTTAGATAGTGCTGGGGAGGAGCTGGCTGTCTTGGTACATGTGGGTACTAATGACATAGGAAAATGTGGGAGAGAGGTTCTTGAAGCCAAATTTAGGCTCTTAGGTAGAAAGCTCAAATCCAGATCCTCTAGGTTCCACGCACAGGGCCCAATAGACAGGCAGAGCTCCGGAGTCTCAGTGCATGGATGAGACGATGGTGCAGGGAGGAGGGTTTTAGATTTGTTAGGAACTGGGCAACGTTCTGGGGAAGGGAGAGTCTATTCCGAAAGGATGGGCTCCACCTTAACTGGGGTGGGACCAGGTTGCTGGCATCGGCATTTAAAAAGGAGGTAGAGCCGCTTTTAAACGAGAAACGGGGGGGAAGGCTGACAGTTGCTCAAAAGCGCATGGTTCGGGATAAGGCATCTTTCAAAGATATCACCAAAACAGGAAAGATAGGGTATCCTGATAGTGAGGTTGCAAAAGAGACCATAGTAGATCAGGTGTCCTTAAATAAAGATAAAAATCAGACAAAAGATTGAAAATTAATATTGTCAAGTACTGAGCATGATGTAAATAGGAACAACAAACATAGTTTGAAATGTCTATATGCGAATACCAGGAGCCTAAGAAATAAGATGGGAGAGTTAGAATATATTGCGCTAAATGAAAAATTACCATTTCCTTGTCATCAGCAGCAGATGAATCCATTACGAATGGGTTGTGTTCACCTACCAGCAGGGGGAGATAGAGAACACTGAAAACCATAGTGCCTCCTGGACAGCTAGCTCCATCTGCCTCTCAGTATTCTCTATCTCCCAGCAGGGTTGGACGCAGCTTATTCAGCTCCTTCAAGAATCTGCCTGATGTGGCTCCTGTGCTTTTGCCAGTTGTAGCAGGGGTGTTGTGGCTATTGCAGCTCCACTTTAAAGGCACATAGGTTAGCCCTTTCCCTGCCTTACCCTTCACCCTATGTGGATGCAGGCATATAGGTTTGCCCTGTCTCTGCCTTTCCCACTCTCTTCTATGTGGATGCAGGCACATTGGTTCGTCCTTTCCCTGCCTTTCCCACTCTTCTGGACCTCCGGAGTACCTCTGTAGCTGTTGCCTCTAACTTTCCTCACAGCGTAAAAAACAAAACAAAACATGATGCGCTTGTTAGCGCTGCGATTCTGACTGTGCAGCAGGACCGGAGCTCTGGGACTCGGTCTGTTGTAGCTCCTCCGGGGAGGGCCCGCGATCGGGGCGTTTTTGGCGCGAATCCGCCATTTTGAAATTTTCCGCCGTTTTCAACGATGGCTGCGGAGGTTGTTAAGCGCTGTTCACGTTGTGGCAAGCGCAGATCAGCAGCGGGGCTCTGTAAATCGTGCTCTTCAGACGTCAGGGCCGGCACGAGCATGGCGAGCGATGTCTCTTCTCGCTCGGTGGAGCTGGCAGCGGGCTCCATCTTGTATGTGCTGCATGGTCCAACCCCCGCAGGAGCGGAGGGGTCTGAGGCCGGAGGGGAGTCTCGAATGGAGGCTACCAGAGGAGCTGCTTGCCCCGGATTGGAACCGGGAGACCAGGGTGAGCCTTTCTCCCCTGAGTTTGTGTTGCTTTTACATAAAGCGTTCATGTTAAAGAGGCTTCTGCCGCAGGTGTCTGACTCTGCGTTGCTACCTGGTTCCCCTCCGGTGGAGGCCGGTCCGGGATTGCCATCAGGCGTTTTTTCCCTGGACAGTTGGCCTTCAGAGAGTGGCGCACCTCCCTTCCCCCCCCCCCCCCCCCCCGGTGGTCGGGCTGTGGGGATTCTGAAGGGTCTGGCAGGCCTGTGTGGTCTCAGGAGCCAGAGGAAGGTGCCGGATTGCCACTGGATCCAGATGATCCCACCGCGGTTAGGATTTTCCACCGCGAGGAGCTGCCAGTGCTTATTTCTGACGCCTTGCAGGCCCTCTCTATTGAAGATCCTGCGCTTGGCGAGGCCTCCTCTGGTAATCCGAGGATGGCAAGTACTAAGAAGCCTGCTCAAGCCTTTCCTTTGCGGGGATGGCGGAGCCCCTTGTGGAGGTGGCACCGCAGATGGAGTCGGCCTTGTCATTTTTGGCTGACGCTATTTATGATCTGGTCAGAGCCTAGGCTAAACAGATGTCTGTGACGGTGGCCGCTCACTGCCTTCTATGGCTACGGCATTGGGCGGCTGACATGGCCTCTAAGCAAAGATTGGTGAAGTTGCCCTTCCAGGGCCTTCTCCTATTTGGTGAGGAGTTGGAGAAAATTGTCAGGGGCCTGGGGGATGCTAAACACCAGCGCTTACCCGAGAATAGGCCGCGGCCTTCTTCCAAGGGTCAGGCGGTTCCCTTCTCTTCCAGACCTCGCTTCTGTGAAGCTAGAAGGTACTGCCCAGGGCGTTCTGCTGGGTTTACTTCCCGTGCCCGTTTTCAGCAGAGGAACTCCTTTCGCTTGGACAAATGCTCTGCAGCGGCCGGTTCAAGGCCTGGAGTTCATGAGCGACCCTCTCAATGATGGTGCACTGGCCCACTCCTCGATTCCTGCAGTTGGAGTACGTCTTTCCCTCTTTCTCGAGGAGTGGGTCAAGATTACCTCAGATCAGTGGGTTTTGGACTTGATAGAGACGGCTACAGATTGGAATTTACTGCTCCGGTGAGAGACGTGTTTTTGGAGTCCCGATGCAGCACTGCCGTCAAACGGGCGGCGGTAGAGGAGACCTTTTCAAGGCTTTTGTTGCACCTGGGAGCGGTGATTCTCGTGCCTCCCGCCGAACGCGGCTGCGGCCGTTACTCCATTTATTTTGTGGTGCCGCAAAAAGGTGGGTCTTTTCGGCCCATTCTCGACTTGAAGAAAGTCAACGAGTCACTCAAAGTATAGCATGTCCACATGGAAACCCTGCGCTCCGTCATTGCGGCGGTTCAGCCAGAAGAGTTTCTCACGTCTCTGGACCTGAAAAAAGCTTACTTGTACATCTCTATTTGGCCCCCGCACCAACGGTTTATCCGATTTGCGGTGTTGGGAAAACACTTTCTGTTTCGGGCCTTGCCTTTTGGCCTCGCCACAGCTCGCCGAAACTTTTCCAAGGTAATGGTGGTAGTAGCTGCTTTTCTCAGGCGAGAGGGTATCCGGGTTCACCCGTACCTCGACGACTGGCTCATCAAAGCGGACTCTGCAGAAGAGACTCGTCATGTTACAGCCAGAGTGGTCTCAGTACTGCAGTCTCTGGGCTGGGTCGTCAATATACCCAAAAGTCACCTGAACCCCTCTCAATCTCTAGAGTATTTGGGAGTCCAGTTCGACACGGCCTTAGGGTTGGTTTTTTTACCTGAGCAAAGGAGGTGCAAGCTTCAGACCCAGGTCCGTCTACTCCTGAGGATTTCTCGCCCGTGAGCTTGGGACATTGTACAGCTCTTGGGGTCGATGATGGCCACCCTAGAAGTGGTGCCTTGGGCGAGAGCGCACATGAGACCGCTGCAGTGTTCCCTGCTACAACGTTGGTCTCCCATTTCCCAGGATTATGAGCACAGACTCAGTTGGATCCCTGCGGCCTGACTCAGCATGGAGTGGTGGCTCTCAGACAGCAAGCTGCGGCGGACCCGGCCCCGATGAGGCGTTTGGATTCGACATCCTCCTCTTTAGTACCGGGAGGTGCCAATGACGTGCTTCGAGTGAAGGCGAAGAAGCACCGTCATCGGTCACCTTCCCGTCACGGTACCCAGAGTTCCGGGACGCCAAAGGATTCGGCGCCCGCTAAGCGTCGACGCCGGGAGGACCGCTCGCCCTCCATCCAAGAGATGTCGATACGCTGTGCCCTGAACATCCCGGTACCGCCTCTGCGCCCCAGGCAGATTCTGAGCTCGTTGCCTGTACCGGCCCCACTGCCTTCTTCGACAGCCGCTCTGAACGAGAGCCTCCGAGCCATTCTTCCAGGGATCCTGAAAGAGCTGTTACGCCTGTCCGTTCCGGTACCGGGGGTGCTTGCGCCGCCAGTACAGTTGAGAGAGGCAGCGGCTGGCTCCTCGCCCGTGGTGAGGTCTCAGCTATCGGTGTCGCTTGCGGTACCTGCCTTGGCGGCCTCCCAGGCTGACTCCCCGACATCGATGGAGGGAGCTTCATTACCGCTGGTACGGGAGTCTTCCTCTCGGCGTACCCACCGTGGCCACATTTCCACGGAGTTGAGACGGGCCCGGCTTCGGACTGAGGTTCATGAACTATTGTCTGATACCGATGGTTGAGGCCTCGTGGGAAGTAGAGGAGGACACGAGATATTTCTCTGACGAGGAGTCTTGCAGTCTTCCCTTTGATCCTACTCCCTCTCCCGAAAGGCAGCTTTCTCCTCCCGAGAGTCTGTCTTTTGCGGCCTTTGCCCGGGAAATGTCTACGGCCATTCCCTTCCCTATGGTTACGGAGGATGAGCCAAGGGCCGAGATGTTTGAGCTTTTGGACTATCCTTCGCCACCTAAGGAATCGTCCACTGTACCCATGCATCATGTCCTCAAACAGAAATTGCTGGCGAATTGGGCGAAGCCGTTATCTAATCCTCACATTTCCAAGAAAATTGAATCCTAGTATCGGATCCATGGGGACCCAGAGATAATGAGGACCCAGTTGCCCAATGACTCTGGTGTGGTGGTTCTGGCCCTTAAGAAGGTCAAGAGTTCTAGGGAGTATGCTTCGCCGCCCCCGGGCCGTGACTCTAGAACCTTGGATTCTTTTCGGCGGAAGGCCTACCATTCTGCAATGCTCATTTCCAAAACGCAGTCGTACCAGCTCTATACGAGCATTCATATGCGGAACAACGTACGACAGTTGGCGGACTTGGTGGACAAGCTCCCTCCTGAGCAAGCCAAGCCTTTTCAGCAGGTGGTCAGGCAACTGAAGGCGTGTCGTAAATTCCTGGCCAGGGGTATTTACAATTCTTTTGATGTCGCGTCCAGGGCTGCTGCTCAAGGTGTGGTGATGTGCAGACTCTCATGGCTGCGTGCCTCCGACCTGGAGAATAGACTCCAGCAGCGGATTGCGGATGCTGCTTGCCGGGGGGGATAATATTTTTGGAGAGCAGGTCGAACAGGTGGTAGAGCAACTCCACCAGCGGGACACCGCTTTTGACAAATTCTCCCACCGGACGCCTTCAGCATCTACCTCAACTGGTAGACGGTTTTATGGGGGAAGGAGGACCCCTATTCTTCTAATAAGCGTAGGTACAATCCTCCCTCTCGCCAGCCTGCTGCTCAAGCCAAACCCCAGCGTGCTCGTTCCCCTCAACAGCATGCGCCTCAACAGGCCCCGGCAGCTCCCCAGCAAAAGCAAGGGACGGGCTTTTGACTGGCTCCAGGAGTGGATAGCCGAAATCAAAGTGTCCGTGCCGGACGATCTGCCGGTCAGGGGGAGGTTACGATTTTTTCACCAAAGGTGGCCTCTCATAACCTCCGACCAGTGGGTTCTCCACTCCCTCAATTTGATTTCAAAACCTCCAAATTGTCCGCCGGGAGCTCAGTCTTTCAGCTTCCGCCACAAGCAGGTACTTGCAGAGGAACTCTCCGCCCTTCTCAGCGCCAGTGCGGTTGAGCCCGTGCCACCGGGGCAGGAAGGGCTGGGATTCTATTCCAGGTACTTCCTTGTGGAAAAGAAAACAGGGGGTATGCGTCCCATCCTAGATCTAAGGGGCCTGAACAAATATCTGGTCCGAGAAAAGTTCAGGATGCTTTCCCTGGGCACCCTTCTTCCCATGATTCAGGCAAACGATTGGCTATGCTCTCTGGACTTAAAGGACGCTTACACTCACATCCCGATACTGCCGGCTCACAGACAGTATCTTCGATTCCGTCTGGGAACACGGCATTTTCAGTATTGTGTGCTACCCTTTGGTCTCGCCTCTGCACCCAGGGCGTTTACAAAATGCCTGGCTCCCGTAGCGGCGTTTCTACGCAAACTGGGAATGCACGTGTTCCCTTATCTCGACGATTGGCTGGTGAAGAACACCTCCGAGGCAGGAGCTCTACGGTCCATGCAGATGACTATTCGACTCCTGGAGCTACTAGGGTTTGTGATAAATTATCCAAAGTCACATCTTCTTCCAGTACAGAAACTAGAATTCATTAGATCTCTGCTGGATTCTCAGACGGCTCATGACTACCTCCCTGAGACGAGGGCCAACAGTCTCTTGTCTCTCGTCTCCTGAGTGCGAGCGTCGCAGCAGATCACAGCTTGGCAGATGTTGAGATTGCTCGGCCACATGGCCGCCACAGTGCATGTGACTCCCATGGCCCGCCTTCACATGCGATCAGCTCAATGGGCCCTAGATTCTCAGTGGTACCAAGCTGCTGGGGACCTAGAGGACGTAGTCCTGTTGTCCACGAGTTTTCTCCAATCCCTGCATTGGTGGACAATTCGATCCAATTTGACTCTGGGACGTCCCTTCCAAATTCTTCAGCCACAAAAAGTGCTGACCACGGATGCGTCTCTCCAGGGGTGGGGAGCTCATGTTGATGGGCTTCACACCCAAGGGAGTTGGTCCCTCCAGGAACGAGGTTTGCAGATCAATCTTTTGGAGTTGCGAGCGGTCTGGAACGCTCTAAAAGCTTTCAGGGATCGGCTGTCCCAACAAATTGTTCAAATTCAGACAATCAGATTGCCATGTATTACATCAACAAGCAGGGGGGCACCGGATCTCGCCCCCCTGTGTCAGGACGCCGTCAGAATGTGGCTTTGGGCTCGCCAGTACAGCATGTTTCTTCAGGCCACATATCTGGCAGGCGTAAACAACAGTCTGGCCGACAGATTGAGCAGGATTATGCAACCTTAAGAGTGGTCGCTCAATTTCAGAGTGGTACTTGAGATTTTCCAATTGTGGGGCACCCCCTTGGTGGATCTCTTTGCCACTCAAGTCAACCACAAGGTCCCTCAGTTCTGTTCCAGGCTTCAGGCCCACGGCAGGCTAGCGTCGGATGCCTTTCTCCTGGATTGGGGGGAGGGCCTCCTGTATGCTTATCCTCCGATACCTTTGGTGGGGAAGACTTTGCTGAAACTCAAGCAAGATCAAGGCACCATGATTCTGTTAGCTCCCTTTTGGCCGCGTCAGATATGGTTCCCTCTTCTTCTGGAGTTGTCCTCCGAAGAACCGTGGAGATTGGAGTGTTTTCCGACCCTCATTACTTAGAACGAGGGGGCGCTTCTGCATTCCAACATCCAGTCTCTGGCTCTCACGGCCTGGATGTTGAGGGCCGTGAGAGCCTCTTTGGGTCTCTCCGAGGGTGTCTCCCCTATCTTGCTTGCTTCCAGGAAAGATTCCACTAAGAAGAGTTACTTTTTCCTGTGGCAGAGGTTTGCCGTCTGGTGTGACAGCAAGGCCCTAGATCCTCGCTCGTGTCCTACACAGACCCTGCTTGAATACCTTCTGCACTTGTCCGAGTCTGGTCTTAAGACCAACTCTGTAAGGGTTCATCTTAGTGCGATTAGTGCATACCATTACAGTGTGGAAGGTAAGCCGATCTCTGGACAGCCTTTAGTTCGTTTCATGAGAGGTTTGCTTTTGTCAAAGCCCCCCCATCAAACCTCCTACAGTGTCATGGGATCTCAATGTCGTTCTCACCCAGCTGATGAAACCTCCTTTTGAGCCACTGGGTTCCTGCCATCTGAAGTACTTGACTTGGAAAGTCATTTTCTTGGTGGTAGTCACTTCAGCTCGCAGTCAGTGAGCTTCAAGCCTTGGTAGCTCACGCTCCTTATACTAAATTTCATCATAACAGAGTAGTCCTCCGCACTCACCCTAAGTTCTTGCCAAAGGTGGTGTCGGAGTTCCATCTGAACCAGTCAGTTGTCTTGCCAACATTCTTTCCCCATCCTCATACCCGCCCTGTTGAATGTCAGCTGCACACATTGGACTGCAAGTGAGCATTGGCCTTCTACCTGGAACGGACACAGCCCCACAGACAGTCTGCCCAATTGTTTATTTCTTTTGATCCCAACAGAAGGGGAGTGGCTGTCGGGGAAACGCACCATCTCCAATTGGCTAGCAGATTGCATTTCCTTCACTTAACGACCAGGCTGGGCTGACTCTTGAGGGTTATGCCACGGCTCATAGTGTTAGAGCCATGGCAACGTCAGTGGCCCACTTGAAGTCAGCCACTATTGAAGAGATTTGCAAGGCTGCGACGTGGTCATCCGTCCACACATTCACATCTCATTACTGCCTGCAGCAGGATACCCGACACGACAGTCGGTTTGGGCAGTCGGTGCTGCAGAATCTGTTTGGGGTTTAGAGTCCAACTCCACCCCCCCCCAGGCCCATTTTTATTCTGTTCCAGGCTGCACTCTCAGTTAGTTGGTTAAGTTGAAGGTCAATGTTAGTTATGTCCTCGCCATTGCGAGGCCCAATGGACCCTGTTTGTTGTTTTGAGTGAGCCTGGGGGCTAGGTATACTCCACATGTGAGAACAAGCAGCCTGCTTGTCCTCGCAGAAAGCGAAAGCTACATACCTGTAGAAGGTATTCTCCGAGGACAGCAGGCTGATTGTTCTCACCAACCCGCCCACCTCCCCTTTGGAGTTGTCTCTTCCCTTGTCTTTGCTTGTGATTTAACTGAGGCACGTTCGCGATTCGGGCAGGAAGATAGTCGCGCATGCGCGTTGTGCATGCGAGGGCTAGCAAACATTTATTGCTAGGATGATCTCCGATCTGGGGCTGCCGCTGGACGTCACCCACATGTGAGAACAATCAGCCTGCTGTCCTCGGAGAATACCTTCTACAGGTATGTAGCTTTCGCTATATTGGATTAGAGGTTGAAAGAGATGAGGGCTTTGCTTATCTTTAAGAACTTGGTTTCATTTGAGTTTAATTTAAGGTGATGGTTGGTCATCCAGTTTGAGATGATGAGAAAACCATTCATTTTATCAAAAATTTTTGGTGGAATTGGGGGGGGGGGGGGGGGAAATAATCTGAACATTGTCTACATAAATGAAATAAGGCAGACCTAATGCTTTGAGCACTTTCAAGAAAACTAACTTTCAAGACATTACTGAACCAGAGATTTCAATCGGATTCAGTTCACGTAAAAGTAGATCAGCGACAAGAGATCAAGATGCATTAGAATTGCAGATTCACCTTGGTCAAGCATTACTAAGTTCAGTATCCAATGAAAGTAAACATTTTTCTCTGAGGACAAGCAGGCCATATTCTCAGAATTGGGTGATGTCATCTGACGGAGCCCACTGCAGACCTGCCCAGCGTACTGTCTCTTTAAGAGGCCTTTGGTACCCCACCGCTCATGCACAGGTACCTTCCTGTCTGATGGGCAAGCGCAGGGCCAACAGTCTTCAGTTTTCCATGGAGCAGAGAGGTCACACGTGGTCTCTTCTCAGCGCATCAAACCTGCTTTTTTGTGGTGCCTTCGTTGCAGGTATTTTTCCTTGTTTTCCTCATTTTTTTGTTCAATACCTTTCTAATGTCCTTAGTGCCTTTTTTCCCGGGTTTAAGCTTTTTCTTTGTTGAGTTCCAAAGGCTCTCTTAGGCCTGAGCTCCGGCTGGGTTGCCTCAACCTTTTTCAGGATAATTGGCCTTTCTCCCTCACCATTGAGCCATTTGATTTTGCGTTTGCTGTTTTCCCTTCCATGTTCCAGAAGGTTCCCAGTGGCTTTAAGCACTGTTCCCAGTGCGATAGGGTAGTCTCTGGGGCTTATCTAGTGCCTTCAATGTTTGGGGCTAGACCACAACATTCATCCCTCTGTTTTCTGCCTGTTTATGCAAAAAAGGACCCAGAGAGTTCCAGTATGAAAACTTTTGGCCTTAAGTCCGGTCCATCGATATTGGGCCCCAATTGGCTGCAGCAGCTCTTTCTGAGACCGGGAGCACACCAACATCGAGGTGGTCTCCCCCAACCCCTATGTCAGGCACTATGGTAGTGCCCTGGGACCAATCTGCATTGGACCCTACACTGAGATATCATGAGGATTTGATATCTTCCTCATTAGTACTGCGGACTTTGATGCTCGGCTCCGTCCCAAGCCTAAGAGCAACAATTGATTCCCCTCAAAGCACGGTACTGGGAGCTCCGAGGCATTGGCTTTGCTGGCACTCAAGATGCTTCTGCATAGAGAGAAGTGCTCCCCCTCGTTTATAGAAGTGCTGGCGCTGCAGCCATCATGCAGCCGGGCTTTGCTTTCTGATTTGGAACCCACAGGTTCTCATGCTGTTTTCACAATGGACCTGGCTCCGCCTTTGCCAATGCCTACCTTCAACGAATGGTTCTAGGCTATGCGCAGGGAGGAGCTGGCGGACTTGCTGTAGCAGCAGAGTGCTTTGGCATCAAGGGTGCATGCACCAGCCACAGCACAGCTTCAGTCTTCCTTGAATTCCCAGGCTTTTCCTGTGGAGCAGTCACTGACATTTTTGCCTTGACAGGCATTAGTATCTGGGTTGTCCCATGTGGTAACCCACTCGACTGGGGTCGGATCCATACCTTGGTGCCCTGAGAGGCCTGGACACTCAGCTAGTAGACCGTGGCAGGCAAGGACCCTCAAGAAGAGTACGTTGAGTCTGATTCTGACCAGTCATGGGAGTCTAAAGTGTAAATAGACTACTACTCGGGTCTTAAAGCATACCTTTGGACCCCCTCCCCTCCACAAGAGAGAAGGAAGTTTTCACCTGAGGGGCTCTCGTTCTCTGGTATTGTGAAGGGGATGGCAGCTGCTTATCCCATTTATATTGGAGACCGAGGAAGAGCCTAGGGCAGAGTTGCTGACCGTATTGTACTGTGACTCTCCCCCTAGGGAGGCAGTCACTGTACCCCTCCACAACCTCCCTAGATATGCACAGATGAAGAGATCCAACTCTCTGTTCAGGTTGTGCCTAAAGAAGTTGGTCTCCATGTAAAGGATTGAGAAGGCTTATAGATTTGAGAAGGCCCTATTACTCCACCACTCCATCGTAGTCTAATCCATTCTCAAAATGACCAGGAGTTTCAGAACTCATGAGGAACTCCCAGGTAGGGAGGTCCAGACACTGGATTCCTTTGAGAGAAAAGTGTTTTGGGCTTTTATTTGCCACATCTAGACTACCACCTCTTCACAAGCCTTTACTTTAATTCCTTGGTGAAAGATTAGCTAGACTTTGCAGACAATCCCACCAGCAGGCTGCGGAGCTTAATCATCTGGCTATAAAGCAGGAGGAGTGCAGGACATACTTAAGCAGGGACATTGCTCCGCTTTGGGTGTGGGGATGCGTAGAGCCTCATGGCTGTGTATCTCTGATCTTAAACTGGCACTGTAGGAGAGATTAGTAGACATTCTGTGCTGAGAAAACTATCTCTTTAGGACAAGGTGGAGGAGGTTGCAGACTTCATTAAGAAACAAACTTTTAAAACAAATAGGAAATGTTTTTTTCACTCAGTGAATAGTTATGCTCTGGAACTTTTGCCGGAGGAGGTGGTAGCAGCGGTTAGTGTATCTGGGTTTAAAAAAGGTTTGGACAAATTCCTGGAGGAAAAGTCTATAGTCTTCTATTGAGACAGACATGGGAAGCAGCTGCTTGCCCTGGGATTTTGTAGTAGGGAGTGTTGCCACGATTTGGATTTCTGTCAGGTACGTGTATCCTGGCTCACTGTTTTGAAAACGGGATGCTGGGCTGGATGGACCATTGGTCTGACCCAGTATGACTACTCTTATGTTCTACAAAAAAATATACTGGACAAAATTTCAGCAAAAAAACTAAACTGTAACGTCAAAAATAAGCTGAACTCTCTTCAACACTTAATCAGTGTGCAGTGTGGTATCCATTCTTTTTTTCTTTTTCTTTCTTATTTTCAAACCAATTAATCCAAAGTGGAGAAAAAGACCTTAGCAGTCCCCGTAGGGCAAGATTAAAAGCTAAGGAACACTGAGTAATATGTATAATATCATTACTAGAGGAATGAAAGATCACGATTGAGTATTATACTTATATTTTATTATATATTATATATGTGGACTTTTTTTTAAGACCAGTGATTATAACAGAGCCCAATGAATGCTGGCGTTTGAGCGCATTGAGCACAGTATCGCCATGCAGGGACTGCTGAGGTCTTTTTCTCCACTTTGAATTAATTGATTTGAAAATAAGAAAGAAAAAAGATAAAAAGAATAGATACCACACTGCACACTGATTAAGTGTTGAAGAGAGGTCAGCTTATTTTTGACGTTACAGTTTAGTTTTTTTATTATGTTCTAACATTCTGATATCAAGTCCTCTCCTAGCAGCTGCCTTCTGCCTCCATCTCCTCTGGGAGGTTTTTGGCTGGGCCTAGAAAGAGCACCTACTACTCTGAGGCATAGGTTTACTCCTTCCCAACAGGCCAACCCCAGCACTCTTGCCAACAGCACACCCAGAAGGCCCAGCCAGCTCCCCAGTCAAAGCAGGAGATGAGTGAGAGAATAGCTGCCATCCCAGTAGCTGTTCTGGATGACCTGTTGGTAGGGGGGAGGCTGATTTTTTTTTTCCTGGAAAGATGGCCGCTTGTAACCTCTAACCAATGGGTTTTCCAGATTGTCCGTCGGTTACACACTCCATTGGCAAAAGATGTTCTTCAGCTTGCCCGCTGAGAGTCTTATTTCAGCTCTCTGCACAAAGAGGTACTTGTAAAGGAACTCTCTGCCCTTCTGAAGGGCAATGTGGTCAAGTCCATTTCTCCAGGGGAAGAAGGGTTTCTATTTAAGTACTTTCTTGTGCCCAAGAAAATGGGGATCACGTCCTATCCTAGACTTCTGGATGCTTTCCCTATTCACCCTTCTCCCCAGGACTCAAGGAAACAAGTGGCTATGCTCTCAGGGCTTGATGGATGCCTGTGCTTGCATTCCAGTATTTGTTAGTATGTATCAGATTTCACATAGAGAAACATCATTTCCAGTTCTGCCTTTTGACTTTTCGTCAACTCCCAAGCCTACCAAATGTCTAGTGGTAGTTGTAGCATTGTGACACAGACTAGTGCATATGTTTCCCTGCTTGGACGATTGACTAATCAAGAGCACATCAAAAGAGGGTGCTCAGGAGTCCATGTGGAGAACTATTCGAGAGTTGGAGTTGCTTGGGTTTGTGACCAGCTACCCCACATCCCAACTTCACCAGGTTCAGAAGTTGAAATTCATTGAAGCCTTAGACACGGTACAGGCTCTGGCCTACCTTTCCCATGTGTGGGCGGATGCCCTGGTTGGCATTGCCGCTCAGGTTTGAAGCAGCGAGCAGGTCACAGCTCAGCAAATGTCGAGGCTGCTAGGCCATGTGACCTCCACAGTTCAAGTAACGTCCATGACACCTCCATTTGAAGGATGCCCAGTGGACGCTAGCTTTCTAGCGGTCTCAGTCCTGGGGGAGCCTATCAGATGTCTCTAAAGCACTCCCCAATTGACTCAGTTCTTTTGTGGACCGTTTTTGACCCTGGGACTACCATTTCAAATTCATCTGCCTCAGAAGATTTTGACCACATATGCATCTACCCCTGGGGTGGGTAGCCCATATAGATGGGCTTCATACCCAAGGGATTTGGTTTGCTTAGGAGACTTTGTTGCACATCAACCTCCTGGAGCTCTGGGCAATGTAGAACACTCCAGAGGCTTTCAGAGATCCACTAAACCATGTTTGTCTACATGTTCTCTAATTTTATTCTTTATAATACTTTATACTATTTTGTCTGGCACCAACATCAGACTTACTGGTCTATAATTTCCCAGGTCAACTCTAGAACCCTTTAAAATTTTGTCTTCACATTAGTCACCCTCAAATCTTCAGGTACTATGGACTATTTTAATGACAGATTACATATTAATAACAGCAGATCAGCAATTTCATGCTTGAGTTCTTTGAGTACCCTTGGATGTATGCCATCTGGTCCAGGTGATTTACTACTCTTTAGTTTGTCAGTTTGGCTCAGTACATCTTCCAGATTCACCGAGATTCTTTTCAGTTCCTCTGCATCATCACCCTTGAAAACCATTTCTGGTTCAGGCGTATCTCTCGCATCTTCTTCCGTAAAGACAGAAGCAAAGAATTAATTCAGTTTCTCCTCTATGGCCTTGTTCTCCGAGTGCCCTTTTTGCTCCTTCATGATCTAACAGTCCCACGGATCCCCTCGCAGGCTTTCTGCTTCTGATGTACATGAAAAAGTTGTTACTGTGAGTTTTAGCCTCTGCGGCAAGTTTCTTTTCATATTCTTTTAGCCTTCTTTATTAATGCTTTGCATCTGACTTGCCAGTGCTTATGTTGCTTCTTATTTTCTTCATTTGAGTCCTTTTTCCATTCTTTGAAGGACGATCTTTTGGCTGTAATGGCCTATTTTACTTCACCTTTTAACCATGCTGGCTGATGTTTTCTCTTCTTTCCACCTTTGAAAATACATGGAATACATCTGGACTGGGCTTCCCAAGATGGCATTTTTGAAAAACATCCATTCCTGATTTAGTGTCCTAACCTTTGTAGCTGATCCTATTAGTTTCTTTTTAACCATTTTCCTGATATTATTATAGTCACCCTTTTGAAAATTTAAATGCAGCTACAGTAGATTTCTTTTGAGGATACATCCCAGATAGTAGCTCAAACTTCATCATGTTAGGATCACTGTTTCCCAGGGGACCCAAAACCACCACCTCTTGCACTATGCCCTGCACGCCACCAAGGACCAGATCCAAAATGGCTCCCCCTCTTGGTTCCTGGACCAGCTGCTCCAAGAAGCAGTCATTTATTACATCTAGAAATTTTATCTCCCTGGCACTTCCTGATGTAACATTTATCCAGTCAATATTGGGGTAATTGAAATCAAGTTACACTGTACCACAAAAAGGAATAGTAGAATACTATCACTGTTTACAACAAAATTCTACTTTGTAATAACCCAGTATTGGAGGTGTACAATTACTAGTTTCCTTGTCATCAAGCAGATGAAGCCATTGTGTCCATCAACCAGCAGGGGGAGATAGAGAGCACTCAACTTTTCACAGTGCCTCATGGCCAGCCAGCTCCACTGCCGCTTCAGTATTCTCTATTTCCCCAAGCAGGGTGGCTGCAGCTTCTTCGAGCTCCATCAAAAATCTGCCTGGAGGTGGCTTCTGGCTTGCCAGTTGTTAGCCGGGGTGTTAGAGGCTATAGCAGCTTCACTTTGAAGGCACATAGGTTAGCCCTTTCCCTGCCTTACCCATGCCCCCGTGGATGTGGACATATTAGCTTGCTTTTCCCTGTCCTTTCCCACTCAGTGGATGCAGGCACATTGGTTCGCCTTTCCCTGCCTTTCCCACTCATCTGAGCCTCCGGAGTACTTATTACCTCTGCTTTCCTCACAGCGTTAAAAAAAAAAAAAAAAATGGAACAGAGGTTTTCCTTTGATTCTTCTATGGGACCGGAGCTGTGATACTCGGTCCGGTGAGGTAAGAGTGTTTTCTAACTCCTCCGGGGTGGGCCCGCGATCGGGGCGTTTTTGGCGCAAAACCGCCATTTTGAATTTTCCCGCCTTTTTCGGCGATGGCTGCAGAGAATGTAAAGCGTTGTTCCTGGTGTGGCAAGCGCAAATCAGCAGCGGGGCTCTGTAAATCGTGCTGTACAGGTGTAAGAGCCGGCCCGAGCATGGCGAGCGATGATTCTTCCTGCTCAGAGCTGGCAGCGGACGCCATTTTGAATTCTCCGCATGGCGCGGCCTCTGTAGAGACGGAGAGCCCTCAGCCCGGGGGGGACGACCTCGAATTGAGGCTATTCAGAGAGCGGCTAGCCCCGGTCGGGATCTGGGTGCCCAGGGCGAGTTTTTCTCCCCTGATTTTGTGTTGTTATTGCATAAAGCATACATGCTGAAAAAAGCTCTCCCTCAGGGGTCATCTGAGGCCCCTTCTATTCCCCCCCCCCCCCCCCCCCCCCGGTGGATTCTGGCCTGGGACTGCCCGCTGAGGCTATTTTCCCTGATAATTGGCATAAAGAAAAGCGTAGAAGGGCTAATTCCCCTTCAGATTGTGGTGCACCTCCTCCCCCCCCCCCCCCGTGGTCGTGCTGTGAGGATTCGGAGAGTTCTGGCAGGCCTTTGTGGTCTGAGGAGCCAGAGTCAGGTGCAGAATTACCACAGGATCTGGATGATCCCTCGGCGGTGAGGATTTTCCACCGTGATGAGCTGCCAGTGCTTATTTCAGATGCCCTACAGGTCCTTTCTATTGAAGAGCCTGACAGTGGCACGGCCTCCTCTGTGAATCCTAGGATGGCTAGTACCAAAAAGCCTGCTCGAGCCTTTCCTTTGCATGACTCCATCCAAGAGCTTATTTCCGCTCAGTGGGCTGACGCTGAAGGACCTTTGAAAGTTTCCAGGGCTATGGGGCAATTATACCCTCTGCGTGAGGAGCATTTGGCTCACTTTGCAATGCCTAAAGTAGATGCCCTAGTCACTGCGGTGACAAAGAGAACTACCCTCCCTGTGGAAGGAGGTGTTGCCCTGAAGGATATACAAGACCGTAGGCTGGAAGCAGCACTTAAACGGTCATTTGAAATTGCAGGTCTCACTATTCGGGCGTCTGCATGCAGTTGTTATGCTGCTAGAACCTGCCTGGCATGGTTGCAACAGGCAGTGGAACAGCCCGGAGATGGAGCGGAGCCCTTCTCGGATGTGGCTCCGCGGCTGGAGTCGGCCTTGTCCTTTTTGGCTGATGCCCTTTATGATATTGTCAGAGCTTCGGCTAAACAAATGGCAGTAGCAGTGGCGGCTCGCCATCTTATTTAGCTACGACATTGGGCAGCGGACATGGCCTCTAAGCAAAGGTTGGTGAGGTTGCCCTTTCAAGGCCTTCTCCTATTTGGTGAAGAGTTGAAAAAAAAATTGTTAAAGGCCTGGGAGATCCTAAACCCCAGCGCTTGCCCGAAGATAGGCCGAGGCCTTCCTCCAAGGGCCAGGTGGTCCACTTCTCTTATAGACCTAGCTTCCGTGAAGCTCGAAGGTACCGCCCGGGGCGTTCTGCTGGGTTCACTTCTCGTGTCCGTTTTTCAGCAGAGGAACTCCTTTCGCTCGGACAAGCGTTCCGCAGCCACCGGCTCTAGGCCTGGAGTTCAGGGGCCACCCTCTCAATGATGGTGCCCCCTCCTCGCTTCCTGTCATCGGAGGACGTCTTTCCCTCTTTGCCGAGGAGTGGGCCAGTATTTCCTCAGATCAGTGGGTTCTGGACCTGTTCAGAGATGGCTACAGAATAGAATTCAACGCCCCAGTAAGAGATGTGTTTGTGGAGTCCCGATGCGGTTCTGCCGCCGAACGGGCGGCGGCAGAGGAGACTTTGCAAGGTCTGATTCAGTTAGGGGCAGTGTCCCCGGTACCTCCCGCCGAACACGGCTATGGCCGATACTCCATCTACTTTGTGGTGCCGCGAAAAGGTGGGTCTTTTCGCCCTATTCTGGACTTAAAAGAATTAAGTCCCTGAGAGTGCGGCATTTCCACATGGAAACCCTGTGCTCCGTCTTTGCTGCGGTACAGCCAGGAGAGTTTCTCATGTCTCTAGACCTGAAAGAAGCTTACTTGCACATACCAATTTGGCCCCCGCACCAGAAGTTTCTGAGGTTTGCGGTGTTGGGAAAACATTTCCAGTTCCGGGCCTTGCCTTTTGGCCTCGCCACAGCTCCCCGAACCTTTTCGAAGGTAATAGTGGTAGTAGCTGCTTTTCTCAGGCGAGAAGGTATCAGGGTTCACCCGTACCTAGACGACTGGCTTATCAGAGCAGACTCTGTAACAGAGAGCTATCAAGCTACAGCCAGAGTGGTCTCAGTACTTCAATCTCTAGGCTGGGTCGTCAATATGGCCAAGAGTCACCTGACCCCCTCGCAGTCTCTAGAATATTTGGGGGCCAGGTTCGACACAGACTCGGGCTATGTATACCTACCCGAGCTAAGGCGGTGCAAGCTTCAGGATCAGGTCCGTCTGTTCCTGAGGATGCCCCGCCTGTGAGCTTGGGACATTGTCCAGCTGCTGGGATCGATGACAGCCACATTGGAAGTGGTGCCCTGGGCGAGAGCGCACCTGAGACCTCTACAGTATTCCCTACTTCAAAGATGGTCTCCAGTTTCTCAGGATTATCAATGCAGACTTTCTTGGCTCTCTGCGGCCCGACTCAGCATGGAGTGGTGGCTCTCAGACAGCATGCTGCGGCGAGGAATGCTGCTGGCGCTCCCCGATTGGTGTCTAGTAGTGACAGATGCCAGCCTGAAGGGCTGGGGCGCACATTGCAAGGGGAAGCATGCCCAGGGTCTATGGACACCCGTGGAGTCGGAGTGGTCCATCAACCGCCTGGAGTTGAAAGCGGTGTTTCAGGCGCTTCTGGCCTTTCAAGTGACCCTGGAAGGATTGGCTGTCAGAGTGATGTCGGACAACACGACAGCAGTGGCCTACATAAATCGACAAGGCGGCACTCAGTGCAGAGCACTGGCCGCGCAGGCCGAACAGATTTGCCACTGGGCCGAGCTGCATCTTCAGTTTCTATCGGCAGCTCACATTGCAGGTCAGAGCAACGTGCAAGCCGATTATCTAAGCAGGCATCAGATCGATCCAGCAGAATGGGAACTAGCAGATGAAGTATTCCTGCAGATATGTGCCAAATTGGGCAAGCCCTTGATGGATCTTATGGCGACAAGTTCAAATGCCAAAGTCCCGTGCTTCTTCAGCAGACGGAGAGATCCTCGCTCGGCAGGGTTGGATGCCTTGACTCAGCCCTGGCCTCCAGGCCTACTATATGTGTTCCCTCCGTGGCCCTTGATAGGGCGCGTGCTCCTGCAGATTCGGCTGCACCCAGGAGAAGTGGTCCTCATCGCCCCGGATTGGCCCAGGAGGCCTTGGTATGCGGACCTCCGACAGATGCTAGTGGAGGCTCCCCTTCCTTTATCTCTGGTACCGAACCTGTTGTCACAGGGCCCGGTAGCCATGGAGGACGCCTGCCGCTTTGGTCTTTTGGCATGGCGATTGAGAGGGCGCAATTGAGGGACAAAGGCTATTCAAACACAGTCATTTCCACTCTCCTGCATCGTATGCTGTGGAAGACAGTGGACGACAGTGTGGATTGACAGTAGCAAGAGCATTCAAGTTAAGTACAAATTGATTCACCGGCTGTGTAATTTTTAAATAAGCCTCCACCATATAGTATTGTGGAAGGTGTATGTGCTTGTATTACATGAATAAGAAGAGTGGAGTTTTTTTTGTGAAGACTAGTGATTGAAGAAGAGGAGTTCTCTAAAATTGAAGGGTTGTTCTTGCATAATGAGTACTCTTTATGGTTTCTGAAGTCTTTTTATCTCCACGTTTTCATGAATACTAGTAATTGTACACCTCCAATACTGGGTTATTACAAAGTAGAATTTTGTTGTAAACGGTAATTGAAATCACCCATTATTATAGCGTTGCCCAATTTTCCAGCTTTCCTAATCTCTGTAAACATCTCTTTATCCATTTGTTCGTTCTGTTCTGGTGTGTGGTAGTACAGCCCTACAAGAATACTCCTTCCCTTCACACATGAAATTTCTATCCATGATGATTCCATGCTGCTATTTGAGTCATTCCATGTCAAGTGGACTAGGGGTCCCCACCTCACCATCTCAGATTTTGATGAAATTTGGTACATAGTTTCTTTATGATAAAAAACTAAGCTGTGCAAAACTTTAGTTCAAAAGACTAAAAATTGGAGGTTCTAGGGGACCTCAAGTAAAGGGTTGCAAAATGTCGCCTGAGCAAAAATGACATTTTGGGCCAACTTCCAGAAGCTGTAAAACTGGAAGTTTTAGTAGTACAAGGGGGATATTTGGAGAACCTGCACTACTTTTAGGGCTTAATGAACTGGCAAAACCCCATGTTCCTAGTCCTCTTACTTGTTGAATGGTTTAGGCTCAAACGTTGCCAAAAAAACGGCAAAAATCAATTTACAGTGATGTTGAGGCTGCTGTAGTTTCTAAACTAGTTGGCCTTTCAGGTTGATTTTTGGTAGGTGTACTAAATGCACGGCTGTAATGAGGCATTCCAATTTGCAGCACTTTCCTTCAAGTGGTTGAAAAATTATAAGCGTTCAAAGTTGGTATAAAAAGCATTTTTGCCCATTTTGGGCTATCTTTGATGCCCTTGATCTCCAGTGGGACAGCTTCAATATTCTTTCTTTTAGCACCATTAGAAAGAGCAGATTTCCTTCTATCAGAATATGTAGTTTTCATTTTGGAGTCTCATCATATAAGGATTGCAAAAATGCCCTCAAATGTTTGCGGGCAGCAGCCTGTGATTTCTTCACTACACCCTTGATACAAGTGTAGTAAAAGTGATTCTTCTTTCAAAAAGCACCAATTTTTTAAAATAAAGAACACATTATGTTATAAAACTGTATTCAAGAAAACTAAAAAACAGGAATGTTTTTTAGGATGTGGAAGGATGAGGCCAAGTTTCATGACAGGTTTAAAGAAAACTGCAGTCAGTTAGGATGACCGACTTGGCCAATTATGATTGGTGGACCCTGTTGCAAGGCGTCTGAGTGTCTGTTGCTGGTGTTTCTTCACCCTTGCTACAGTTTGACCTCTTAGTGAACTGTAGGCATCAAAGTAAGCCTAGCAACAGACACTCAGGAGCCAGGAGGTACCAGAAGCATACAATTGGGCAATGAAACAAACAATTCTGCCTTGCAACAGGGTTCACCAATCATAATTGGCCAAGTCTAACTGGCTAAAGAAGTTTTCTTTAAATATTATGTTATAAAACTGTGTTCAAGTAAACTAAAAAATAGGGTGGAAACCATTGTATACATACTTCTTGTTGAAGAAACTCGTACCTGCACCGACAGGCTCATTTATATTGAATTAAATGCCACAAATGAAGATATTAATCACTTTAGACTGAAGTAAAATTTTACCCATTGAAAACCTGATTGCAAGAATAAACGCGTTTGTTGAACTGATGCTAATGGTCATCAATGGATCCAGAAAGATCAGATGAATTTCCACTTTGCTCAGTTGGCTGTTCAAGTACATCAGAGTGTCATTTACTGACATACAATAAAAATAAAGGTTTGAAATTAATTGAAGAGCTTCTGCCTGATCAACAGAAGTTGTTACAAGAGCATTCTGGTCAACTTTTCTATGCTGGATCAACTATTTGCCTTCATCATGAATCCTTACTGTTGAAAAAGTTTGAATTTTTGCAAAGAACCTGCTGTAACCCATTTTCCAAAGGTGGTCATAATGCAAAAAGGGGCTTAAGAGTGCTGGATGACACACTAGCAGCCCAGCTAAAGGCCTTAACAAGCAAAATATTTGTGCCGGGTCAGAAACTATGTCCATCTTGTCGAAAAGACGTCAGTAACAGAGCTGCTGATTCTTTATCATCATCAACAGCAGCAGATGATGAACACAGTGACATTTCTGGCAAGTTGAACACAAGTTTGACATCTCTTGGTTTTTCTCCATTAAAGTTCAAAAAAGTCAGCAAGCGTGATGTACGAGGCTACACCAAGCGCAAAATCAGGCGAGTGCAAAATACTTTGAGAGTCATCATCTTGCAGTTGCTGGTGGCTTAGACATTCTACCAGTCAGAAATGTGACAAATGTTCTGATTATGATGACCTGCTAAACGAGTTGAAAAACAAAGTCCAAGTTTCAGCAAATCATGCAGAAAAACTGCAAATACTAACTTTAGCACCAAACAGCTGGTCTATTCAAAGAACTGCCTCAGAATTCATGGTTTCAACTAGAATGGTTAAAAAAGCAAGAAATCTGAAATCAGTTTGTGGAATTCTGGCAAAACCAGACAAGAAGAAAGGTAAAGTTTTACCAGAAGAAACAGAAAAAAAAATTCTTGGCTTTTTTGAAGATGATGAATTCAGTAGACTGTGCCTAGGGAAAAAAGATTTTGTCTCTGTCAGAACTGGCACTGAAAAAATTCAAATGCAAAAGCACTTGCTGCTTAGCAATCTAAAAGAAATGTATGTTGCATATCGTACTCGAAATGGGCCAGAAGTGGGTTTTTCCAAATTTTGTGAGCTAAGGCCAAAATGGTGTGTCACTGTTGGCTCATCTGGTATGCATTCAGTGTGTGTTTGTGTCATTCATCAAAATGTGAAGCTTATGCTTGCTGGAAGCCATCTGCTGAACGAAGATTACAAAGCACTGATGGCTAAAACTGTGTGCAATTTGGAATGCAAAGAATGCATGCTTCACAGGTGTGAAATATGTCCAGGTAAAGATGTGCTTGAAAATTACCTGACAGAAGTGTTCATTGATGCTGACCCAGGTGAAACAATCGAGTTTAAGCAGTGGGTTCATACAGATCGCACCACACTGGAGACCAAACAAATGTATGTTGATGATTTTGTATCTGAGCTTGCATTGAAAGTTTCAAACATGTCAATTCACCATTACATTTCCAAACATCAGACACAATACTTAAAGAAAACCTAAATCCTTGTGAAATTGTTGTTCTCTTGGACTTTGCTGAAAACTACTCCTTTATTGTCCAAGATGCTGTTCAAGGTTTCCACTGGGAAAACAGTCAAGCTACACTGCATCCATTTGTTGGGTACTTCCGTGATGCTTCAAGTGAAATTCAGTGCATAATCATTTCTGAACAGCATATTCTAGCAGTTCTTCCAGTACCAGCAACTACACACTTGGACGACAGTATACATTTCCAGAAACAGCAGTGAAACTTATCAGTGAAAAATTCTTGTCACTTCAGCACTGAGGTTTTACTTGGGAACTATTAAGACACCCCCATTAGGCTTGAGAAACTAGGCAAAGACAACCAAATGAGGCTTGGGAACCTCAAGTAAGATGCCCACCTTCAGGCTTGGGAACCTGTGCCAAGTGGCTGGACTTGCCTTGCTATCGGGCGTGACCTCTTGGCGATGAGGTTGCCACTTCCTATTGAATTGGTAGTGGCATAGCCACCATGGACCAACGCATGCTTAAAGCAACTAAGTGACTTATACAGCAATTAGAAACATTGATGGGCCCTATATCCGTTTCATCTATCATTCAACAATACTGGCCAAAAAACACTTTTTTTGCAATCCTTATATGGAGAGACTCCAAATTGAAAACTACATATTCTGATAGAAGGAAATCTGCTCTTTCTAATGGTGCTAAAAGAAAGAATATTGAAGCTGTCCCACTGGAGATCAAGGGCATCAAAGATAGCCCAAAATGGGCAAAAATGCTTTTTATACCAACTTTGAACGCTTATAATTTTTCAACCACTTGAAGGAAAGTGCTGCAAATTGGAATGCCTCATTACAGCCGTGCATTTAGTACACCTACCAAAAATCAACCTGAAAGGCCAACTAGTTTAGAAACTACAGCAGCCTCAACATCACTGTAAATTGATTTTTGCCGTTTTTTTGGCAAAGTTTGAGCCTAAACCATTCAACAAGTAAGAGGACTAGGAACATGGGGTTTTGCCAGTTCATTAAGCCCTAAAAGTAGTGCAGGTTCTCCAAATATCCCCCTTGTACTACTAAAACTTCCAGTTTTACAGCTTCTGGAAGTTGGCCCAAAATGTCATTTTTGCTCAGGCGACATTTTGCAACCCTTTACTTGAGGTCCCCTAGAACCTCCAATTTTTAGTCTTTTGAACTAAAGTTTTGCACAGCTTAGTTTTTTATCATAAAGAAACTATGTACCAAATTTCATCAAAATCTGAGATGGTGAGGTGGGGATGACCTTTAAAATTGGTCCACTTGACATGGAATGACTCATTTGTGTCATGTGGAATGTTTATTTTATTTGACTCAATTCCCTCTTTAACTTATAGCGCAACCTCCCCCCCCCCCCCCCCCCAATTTGATCCTGTCTATCATTGCGATACAATTTGTACTCTGTTAACACAGTGTCCCATTGCTTGTTGTTCAAATATTTGAAAGGTATTAATCCGCAAACAAACCCTTTCCTGAGACGGGAAGGTGATAGAACTAGAGGACATGAATTGAGGTTGAAGGGGGGCACACTCAGGAGCAATGTCAGAAGTATTTTTTCACAGAAAGGGTGGTGGATACATGGAATGCTCTCCCATTGGAGGTGTTGGAGATGAAAACGGTAATGGAATTCAAACATGCGTGGGATAACCACAAAGAATCCTGTTTAGAAGGCATGGATCCACGGAATCTTAACGGAGGTTGGGTGGCAACACCGGAGTTGGCAAGCAAAACCAGTGCTGGGCAGAATTTTATGGCATATTCCCTGATTTATGACTGAATAGGTATGGATGGGCTGGAGTGTAAATTTTAAGGGGCTTCGACGTTAGCTTCAGAACTTTTAGTACAAGAACAGTGCTGGGCAGACTTCTACTGTCTGTGCCCTGAGAATGGCAAGGACAAATCAAACTCAGGTATACATATAAAGTATCACATACGATATAAAATGAGGTTATCTTGTGGGACAGACTAGGTGGACTGTACAGGTCTTTACCGTCGTTTACTATGTTACTATCCTAATTCAAACAGACAACTAGATTGACATGTGTATTATGTGATCAAGAAGGTTACAAGTTCCTACTAGATCTGTACTGAATTTGGCCGAATACTAATAATGGACATACAGCTTTAACATAAATAATAAAAGAAACAGTGTGAAATCAGAGATCGTGTTTATTTCAGTACAATTTAGCACAGTAGAGCCCCAGAACATTCGAATTTGAATTTAAATCACTATTCAGCTGAATGCGAATAATTATTATTTGTAGCATTTGTATCCCACATTTTCCCATCAATTTGCAGTCTTAATGTGGCTTACATTTGCCGTAATGGTGGCTGCCATTTCCGGGTAACAGAAATCCAAGTGGTATTGCGTTAAGGTGCATACATACATGGTAACATACATGGAACACAATATATATGGAACAGATTTTTGTATATATATATACCATGTGCATACATACATGGTAAAGAAGAATATATTATGGTATTGCAAGAAGTAATGTATTCGGGGCACTATTCGAGGCTGAATTGAATATTTGGTACAGCCCCAGTTCCTATCCCTTGTGTCAGGAAGCAGTTGGATTGTGGACTTGCGTATCAGTTATAGCATGGTGTTCTGGGTCACATGTTTGGTGGGAAAGCAGAACAGTCCTGCGGATAGGCTGGGCAGGGTCATTCAGCTACCCGAGTGGTCTCTGAACGTTGACGTTCCCCCGCAAGATTTTCTGAGAGTAGGGCACCCCTCAGTAGATCTCTTTGCCGCTCATTTCATCAACAAAGTCCCTCAGTACTGCTTCAGACTCAGATCACTGCAGGTGCCTTTCTTCTCCATTGGGGAACAGATCTTCTGTATGCACATCCTTCCATTCCTCTGATAGGAAAGCCTTTGCTGAAACTCAGGCTAGACAAGGGAACCATGATCCTTATCGCTCCATTTTGGCCAAGGAAGATGTGGTTCCCTATGCTTCTGGAGTTATCCTCTGAAGAACCATAGAGATTGGAGTGTTTTCTGACCTTCATCACTCAGAACAAGGGGTCCCTTTTTCATCCTAATCTCCTGTCCCTGCTCTCACGGCCTTAATGTGGAGAGCTTATTTGCCGCTGCCAGAGGCTGTCTCCAAGGTCTTGTTGGCTTTCAGGATAGATTCCATTAAGAGGAGTTACTCCTTTAAATGGAAATGGTTTGCTGTCTAGTATGAGAGCAAGTACCTAGATCACCTCTCTTTCCCTACACAAAATTACTTGAGTATCTCCTGCACCTCTGAGTCTGGGTTGAAAACCAACTCTTTAAGGATTCCTCTCGGAGCAATCAGTGCTTTCCATCACCATGTGGAAGGAAAGCCCATCTCTGGACATCCTCTAGTTGTTTGCTTCATGTGAGGCTCATTGTTGACAAAGCCCTCCCACTGAGTCATGGGACATAGTAACATAGTAAAACATAGTAGATGACGGCAGAAAAAGACCTGCATGGTCCATCCAGTATGCCCAACAAGATAAATTCATATGTGTATACCTTACCTTGATTTGTACCTGTCTTTTTCAGGGCACAGACCATATAAGTCTGCCCAGCAGGATTCCCCGCCTCCCAACCACCAGTCCCGCCTCCCATCACCGGCTCTGGCACAGACCGTAAAAGTCTGCCCTCCATTATCCTCGCCTCCCAACCACCAACCCCTCTTCCCCCCACCTGCTCCGGCATCCAATTTTGGCTAAGCTTCTGAGGATCCATTCCTTCTGCACAGGATTCCTTTATGTATATCCCACGCATGTTTGAATTCCGTTACCGTTTTCATCTCCACCACCTCCCGCGGGAGGGCATTCCAAGCATCCACCACCCTCTCTGTGAAAAAATACTTTCTGACATCTTTCCTGAGTCTGCCCCCCTTCAATTTCATTTCATGTCCTCTCGTTCTACCGCCTACCCATCTCTGGAAAAGATTTGTTTGAGGATTAATACCTTTCAAATATTTGAACATCTGTATCATATCACCCCTGTTCCTCCTTTCCTCCAGGGTATACATGTTGAGGTCAGCAAGTCTCTCCTCATACGTCTTGTAACGCAAATGCCATACCATTCTCGTAGCTTTTCTTTGCACCGCTTCAATTCTTTTTACATCCTTAGCAAGATACGGCCTCCAAAACTGAACACAATACTCCAGGTGGGGCCTCACCAACGACTTATACAGGGGCATTAAAACCTCTTTTCTTCTGCTGGTCACACCTCTCTCTATACAGCCCTAGCAACCTTCTAGTTACGGCCACTGCCGTAACTAGTGAAATATATTCTAACTCTCGCATCTTATTTCCGCAAACAAACCTTTTCCAGAGATGGGAAGGCGGTAGAAAAATGTCAGGAAGTATTTTTTCACGGAGAGAGTGGTGGACGCTTGGAATGCCCTCCCGCGGGAGGTGGTGGCGATGAAAACGATAACGGAATTCAAACATGCGTGGGATAAACATAAAGGAATCCTATTCGGAAAGAAGGGATCCTCAGGAGCTTAGCGGAAATTGGATGGCAGAGGCGGGGCTGGTGGTTGGGAGGCGGGGTTAGTGCTGGGCAGACTTATACGGTCTGTGCCCTGAAAAAGACAGATACAAATCAAGGGGCTGGTGGTTGGGAGGCGGGGCTAGTGCTGAGCAGACTTATACGGTCTGTGCCCTGAAAAAGACAGATACAAATCAAGGTAGGGTATACACAAAAAGTAGCACATATGAGTTATCTTGTTGGGCAGACTGGATGGACCGTGCAGGTCTTTTTCTGCCGTCATCTGCTATGTTACTGTCAGGCATATTTTCAAAGCACTTTGGGAGGCTAAGTTCCATAGGTTTCTATGGAACTTTGGGAGGCTAAGTGCTTTGAAAATGAGCCCCTATGTATCTTTTTTGAGATGCAGCGACCAGAATTGAACGTAATATTCGAAGTGCGATCGCACCATGGAGCGATACAAAGGCATTATAACGTCCTCATTTTTGTTTTTCATTCCTTTCCTAAGAATACCTAACATTCTGTTTGCTTTCTTAGCTGCCGCAGCTCCGCAAATTCATTTTTCAGTTCTATCGGTACTCTGGGATGAATACTAGCCAGTCCAGGAGATTTGCTACTCTTCAACTTGTAGAACGCCCCCATTACATCCTCCAGGATTATGGAGAATTCATTCAGTTTCTCCGACTCGTTAGCTTCGAATACCATTTCTGGTACTGGTATCTCTCCCAAATCTTCCTTGGTGAAGACCGAAGCAGAGAATTCATTTAATCTGTCTACTATGGCTTTGTCTTCCCTGATCACTCCTTTTACCCATTGGTCATCTAGCGGTCCAACCAATTCTTTTGCCAGCTTCTTGCTTTTAATATACCTAAAAATTTTTGTACTATGTGTTTTTACCTCCAACACAATCTTTTTTTCAAAGTCTCTCATAATCTTCCTTATCAAGTGCTTTGCATTTGACTTGACATTCTTTACGCTGTTTCTTATTATTTTTAGTCGGTTCCTTCTTCCATTTTCTGAAGGATTTTCTTTTAGTTCTAATAGTTTCCTTCACCTCATTTTTTAATCATGCCAGCTGTTGTTTGGTCTTCCGTCCTCCGTTTTTAATATGCGTTATATATTTGGCCTGGGCTTCCAGGATGGTGTTTTTGTACAGCATCCACGTCTGATGTAAATTTTTGACCCTCGCAGCCACTCCTCTAAGTTTTTTTTTTTTTTTGTTTTCCACAGTTCTTCTCATTTTATCATAGTCTCCTTTTTTAAAGTTAAACACTCAGGGATGTATGCACACAGTCTTTAATACGAGTGGATTACAATGCTACTGCCTCCAACTGGAGAACAGAGCAGTGAAGAACATGAAAATTTATAAGACACTATTCCACTCTAACTGACGAGCAGAACACAGCGGTGCACATACTACAGAGTTAGAAACAAGTAAAGGCTTCAATTCAAGACAGGAAAGCTGAGTAATCACACGAGAGAGAAAGAGAAGCAAAAGCAGTAAGGATTAACAGGGACAAGGGAAGGGAAGAAACAAAATAAAATAAATGCAGTTGGTTGATCATGGGTTTGGTGCTGGAGTTCTAGGTTTTGAGGCATTGTTGGTATCCCCTTTTAGTCTTGCTCCAAGAGCTTGTTTGATAAGCTGTGTCTTTAGTTTTGACTTAAAACTTTTGAAAGAAAAGTTGTCCTGGAGAAGGGAGACTATTCTAAACATGGGGTGAGAGAAAGAAAAGGGCATTGTATCTGGTTGACTGAGACGGGCAAGTTTTTGACCCAGGAGAATAAGATGACTATCATTTAACTACTAAAGAACTCTAGCTAGAGAGTATGGAATAGTGAGAAAGGAGAGATAGCTAGTGATATTGTTTCAGCAGGGGTGTTGTGTGGTCAAAATGGCATGTGTGACATAGCAGTGTTATGCAAGTATTTTGAAGTTTTTCTTTTTTTTAATAGAAATCTGGGATAGATAATGTTGCAATAACATGTATAGAGTGTTTGTACGTTTGGGAAGCTTGCCAGGTGCCCTTGGCCTGGATTGGCCGCTGTCATGGACAGGATGCTGGGCTCGATGGACCCTTGGTCTTTTCCCAGTGTGACATTACTTAATCAAGCCAAGAAGTGAAGAATGAGAGAACCGGAGCATGACATTGATTATGGTTAAAGGTTATCAATAGAAATCAAACAAAATAAAACATGGAAAAGAAAATAAGATGATACCTTTTCTATTGGACATAACTTAATACATTTCTTGATTAGCTTTCGAAGGTTGCCCTTCTTCCTCAGATCGGAAATAAGCAAATGAGGTAGCAGATAGTATATATGAGAGAAACATCAAAGCATTACTTTGACTGTCAGAGTGGGAGGGTGGGGGTATGCATGGGGACATCAAAGCATTTCATTGATATTCTAACAGAATGGGTGTTGGTAGGTGAGAGGAGGGTAATAAACAGAGAAATACAGCTTTATGTTTTATAATGAGTTAGAAAACCCAGATCCTTATTAAGTCCTGTTTCCTTAGCGTCCCTCCGGACCGGCCCAGGATTGGACTGATGGGTTATCTACGCCTACCAGCAGGTGAGACTGAGAAAACTCTGACTCCAAAGAGCCCTGGTCATGTGACTGTAACCTTAGTATTTTCTCAGTCTCCCAGCAGGTAGGACGTGAGCCATTAGTCTCTCTTTGTGGGATAGCTATTTGTCTTTAATCTCTGTTCCTTGTCATCAAGCAGATGAAGCCATTACGTATGGGTTATGTCCATCAACCAGCAGGGGAGATAGAGAGCACGCAAACTTTCACAGTGCCCTCTTGGCCAGCTAGCTCCACTGCCTCTTCAGTATTATCTATCTCCCCTAGCAGGGTGGCTGCAGCTTGTTCGAGCTCCATCAAAAATCTGCCTGGGGGTGGCTCCTGGCTTGCCAGTTCTTAACCAGGGTGTTGGAGGCTATAGCAGCTTCACTTTAAAGGCACATAGGTTAGCCCTTTCCCTGCCTTACCCATACCTCTGTGGATGTGGACATATTGCCTTGCTTTCCCTGTCCTTACCCACCAACAGTGGATGCAGGCATATAGGTTCGCCCTTTCCCTGCCTTTCCCACTCATCTGAGCCTCCGGAGTCTTCAATACCTCTGCTTTCCTCACAGCTTAAAAAAAAAAAAAAAAGTCGCGTCGCGTTTTTAAACGCAGAGACGCTGGAACAGAGGTTTTTGACCTGATTTTCAGTAGGATCGTAGTTGTACACTAGATCCTTTGAGGTAAGAGTGTTTTCCAACTCCTCCGGGGTGGGCCCGCGATCGGGGCGATTTTGGCGCGAAACCGCCATTTTGGATTTTACCGCCGTTTTTCGGCGATGGCTGTGGACAATGTAAAGCGCTGTTCCACTTGTGGCAAGCGCAAATCAGCAGCAGGGCTCTGTAAATCGTGCTGTACTGGCGTAGGAGCCGGCCCGAGCATGGCGAGCGATGTTTCTTCCCGCTCTGAGCTGGCAGCGGGCGCCATTTTGCTTACACCGCATGGCGCGGCCTCCGTGGACACGGAGAGACCTGAGCCGGGTGGGGCACCTCGAGATGAGGTTATTTCAGGAGTGGCTAGCACCGGACAGGATTTGGGTGCCCAGGGTGAGATTTTCTCCCCGGATTTTGTGCTTTTGCTGCATAAAGCATACATGATGAAAAGAGCCCTTCCTCAAGGGTCGCCTGAGGCTCCTCTGATTGCCCCCCCCCGATGGATTCTGGCCTGGGACTGCCCAGTGAGGCTTTTTTTCCCCGGATGCTTGGCCTAAAGATAAGCGCAGAAGGGTTAATTCCCCTTCAGATTGTGGTGCACCTTCTCCCCCCCCCCCCCCCCCCCCCCCCTCCCCGTGGTCGGGGTGTGAGGATTCGGAGAACTCTGACAGACGTTCTTGGTCTGAGGAACCAGAGTCAGGTGCGGATTTACCACAGGATCTGGATGATCCCTCCACGGTGAGGATTTTCCACCGTGATGAGCTGCCAGCGCTTATTTCAGATACCCTGCAGGCCCTCTCGATTGAAGATCCTGACAGTGGCATGGCCTCCTCGGGTAATCCCAGGATGGCTAGTACCAAGAAAGCTGCTCGGGCCTTCCCTTTGCATGACTCCATCCTAGAGCTTGTTTCGGCTCAGTGGGCTGACCCCGAGGTACCTTTGAGTGTTTCCAGGGCTATGGGGCAGTTATACCCTCTGCGTGAGGGACATATGGCTCGTTTTCAAATGCCTACAGTGGATGCCCTAGTCACAGCGGTGACAAAGAGAACTACCCTCCCTGTTGAAGGAGGTGTTGCCCTGAAGGATGTTAAAGACCGTAGGCTGGAAACAGCATTGAAACGGTCCTTTGAAATTGCAGGCCTCACTGTTCGGGCGTCTGCATGCAGCTGTTATGCTGTGAGAGCCTGCCTAGCTTGGCTGCAACAGGCAGTGGCTCAGCCCGGAGATGGAGGGGAGCCCTACTTGGAGGTGGCTCCACGGATGTAGGTGGCCTTGTCCTTTCTGGCTGATGCCCTTTATGACCTTGTTAGAGCTTCGGCTAAACAAATGGCAGTAGCAGTGGCGGCTCGCCATCGTCTGTGGCTACGACACTGGGCAGCGAACATGGCCTCTAAGCAAAGGTTGGTGAAGTTGCCTTTTCAAGGACTTCTCCTATTTGGTGAGGAGTTGGAGAAAATTGTGAAAGGCCTGGGTGATCCAAAACCCCAGCGCTTGCCCGAAGATAGGCAGAGGCCTTCCTCTAAGGGCCAGGCGGTCCACTCCTCGTACAGACCTCGCTTCCGTGAAGCTAGAAGGTACCGCCCGGGGTGTTCTGCTGGGTTCACTTCACATGCCCGTGGTCAGCAGAGGAACTCCTTTCGCTCGGACAAGCGTTCCGCAGCCGGTGGCTCAAGACCAGGAGTTCAGGGGCGACCCTCTCAATGATGGTGCGCCGGCCCTCTCCTCGATGCCTGTCATCGGAGGACGGCTTTCCCTCTTTGTCGAGGAGTGGGCCAAGATTTCCTCAGATCAGTGGGTTCTGGACCTGATCAGAGATGGATACAGAATAGAATTCAACGCCCCAGTAAGAGACGTGTTTGTGGAGTCCCGATGCGGTTCTGCCGTCAAACGGGCGGCGGTGGAGGAGCCTTCTTCGTCCACCGGTCAGATCAATTTTTCCTTCTTGGGATCTTAATCTGGTTCTATCGTCACTAACGAAATCTCCATTTCAGCCTTTACGAGTCTGTTCTTTGAAGGATTTAACGCTTAAGACAGTGTTTCTAGTGGCTATTGCGTCAGCTAGAAGAGTTTCGGAGTTGTAAGCTTTTTCCTGCAGATCTCCATTTCTGGAATTTTCTAAGGAGCGAGTGGTCCTGCGGCCGGTTCCTTCCTTTTTGCCTAAGGTACTATCTCGTTTTCATTTGGCCCAGTCAGTTTTTCTGCCGGTTCTCGGGTCAGCCTCGGGAACGCAAGAGCAGCGGATGTTGCGTACTCTGGATGTTAAGAGAGTGATTAGACGATATCTCTCAGTTACGGAGGACTTCCGTCGCTCGGATCGTCTCTTTCTTCTTTTTGCTGGGCACCGCAAAGGGTTGGCGGCTTCTAAGCCCACGTTGTTGCGTTGGATCAAACAGATGATAGCGTCTGCTTATCTGTGGTCAGGCAGACCAGTTCCTGAGGCCCTGAAAGCTCATTCTACAAGAGGGCAGGCAGCCTCCTGGGCGGAGTGTGCCTTGGTGCCTCCAGCGGAGATCTGTAAGGCAGCGACTTGGTCGTCTCTTCACTCTTTCTCTAGACATTATAGGCTGGATGTGCAGTGTCGTCAGGAGGCGATCTTTGCCTCTCGGGTGCTCACAGCGGGTTTGCTGGGGTGCCGCCCTTAGGACTACTGCTTTGTTACGTCCCATCAGTCCAATCCTGTGCCGGTCCGGAGTGACGCTAAGGAAGGAGAAATTAGACCTTACCTGCTAATTTGCTTTCCTTTAGTCCCTCTGGACTGGCCCAGGCCCCTCCCTTGATCTATATTTCCAGCATTTCTGTGTACATATATTCAACTGTCCGCTACAGAGCTGTTCTGCAAGTTAGACAGTTAATGGAGATAAGCTACAGTTTGCAAAGTTTAATCAGTTCATGTTGTGGTAAAAAAAAAAAAAAGAAAATACGAAAAGTTGCACCAGTTCCACAACTGCATAGTTTCACACGTTGGTGCATATTTGGCCATACCTCAGCTCTGTTCCGATTTGTTGGTGAGCCCACTGTTATGATTACACCGTAGTTCAAGCCTGTTTATATTGTGCTTCCTGGCTGCTTGAATTCCTTATGGCACAGAATACAGATCTTTTTCTTGTCCTTTCTGCTTTGTTATTCAAATACTGAGGTTACAGTCACATGACCAGGGCTCTCATTGGCTCTCTGGAATCAGAGTTTTCTCAGTCTCACCTGCTGGTAGGCGTGGATAACCCATCAGTCCAATCCTGGGCCGGTCCGGAGGGACTAAAGGATAGCAAATTAGCAGGTAAGGTCTAATTTCTCCTTGTTGGATGTCAAAATAAGTTCCTGTATTGTTTTAAAATTACCTTTCAGTATTCTTACTGTGAAATCACTGGTGCAGTGTTCTGGTCTTGTGAAGTGTTGGCCCACAGGGGTGGGGGCCTGACTGGCACCGGCTATTTTCATGTGATGTCTGTGTAGATTGAATCTTGTCTTAAGCATCTGGCCCGTTTCTCCAATATAGCATCCTTCGTTACATTTCTTACCCTGAATGATATATACCACATTGGAAGATGAGCATGTAAAATAGTCCTTTATGTTGAATATTTTTCCTTTGTGAAATGTTTTGTGAAATGTTTTGGCATAGTTTGCAGCTGGCTGTGTTACACGGGAACGTGCCCTTTTCTTTTTCGGTCTGTGTTGGAAGTTTACTTCTGATCAGCATGTGTTTTAAATTTGGTGGCTGTCGGAAGGCCAGCATAAAACATAAAGCTGTATTTCTCTGTTTATTACCCTCCTCTCACCTACCAACACCCATTCTGTTAGAATATCAATGAAATGCTTTGATGTCCCCATGCATACCCCCACCCTCCCACTCTGTCAGACAGTCAAAGTAATGCTCTGATGTTTCTCTCATATATACTATCTGCTACCTCATTTGCTTATTTCCGATCTGAGGAAGAAGGGCAACCTTCGAAAGCTAATCAAGAAATGTATTAAGTTATGTCCAATAAAAAAGGTATCACCTTATTTTCTTTTCCATGTTTTATTTTGATTTCTATTGATAACCTTTAAGAGTGGACTAACACGGCTACCACACCTCTTTACTTAATTATGGTTAAGGAAATGGCAGATTGTCCATATCTGACAGAAAACAAGAAAGCTAACTTTTGACAGATGTAAGATTTGAGGTTGAAAAGAGAGGAAGAGTCAGGAATGACACAGAGGTAATGAAAGCTAGATACTTGGTTAATTGGGCATAGGAGTAGACTGAGGTGAAAATGAGCCGCTTTAGTGGATCAGGGAACTTTAAAGGCTTGATTAAAAATCCAGGTTTATATAACAGTCTTAAAATTTTTAAAGGACAATTTTGGCACGAGTGGTTAGAGAAGAGAATTCCAATGAAAAGGAGCGGCAAAGAAAAAGTCAGGATGCCTAGTAAATTCTAGCTGGGCAGTTTTTGGGCTTGGGAGCACAAGGCAATAATCATTAATCGATTGCAGAAGACTAGTAGGGGAATATGAAATGTTCAGTGATGCTAGGTAGTCTGGAAGACCTAATCTGTGGGCTTTGAATGCCAGCGTGAGTAACTTAAAGGTGATCCGTTTCTCAATAGGGAGCCAATGAAATTTCTGAAATAAGGGGAACACATGCTCAAACTTACATGCATAAGTTATCAATCTTATAGCAGTGTTTTGTGTAGATTTGTCTTTTTAGATTTGTGTGTGAGCAGCAGAGATAGATTGTTGCAATAGTCAAGTCTAGTTACCAACAGTGAAAGGACAAGGGATTGAAAAGTCTCTTGGACAAAATAGCGCTGGACTGACTGCAATTATCGGAGAGCCAGAAAACTGATTTTGGCTAAGTTGGAAATTTGCTGAGTGAAAGTGAGATGAGTCGAGTATAACTCCCAGATACCGAAAAGAATTAACTGGCTGAATAAAGGAATGGAGGGAATAAATACCCCCCCCCCCCCCCCCCCCCCCCCCGTGAACTAACATGCAACAGTTTTCTATGTGTTATGTACAAGCTGGTGTTTAGAGAGCCAAGAAGAAATAGCATCAAGAAAGTGTTGGAAGTGGGCTAATATCGGGGTTGAAAGGATTAGTAGGGAAAAGTAACCGTGAAGAAAGTGTTTTAAGCCTGTAGAGTGTTTTGGATATTTTCTTGCATTGATTATTTTTTTTTAATTTTTTTATTTATAACCATTTAAATTTTTACAAGCGATAAAACAACTTGCTGGAAATACAGAGAAAGTAATATGTAGGAATTATTTCAGTCAGGTAATTCTATTCTCTTCCTTAGACCACTAAATAGGGAGAGTGAAACAAGATAAGGAGATCAATTAAACAGTAAACAGAAAAAAACCTGTGGTATTAACCTGATTATCCCCAGATATTACTCGTCCAATTCATTATTCCACATTGATCATCTGGTTGGCTTCTTCAAGGCCAATACGGTTATAGTCAAATCATTTCATTGTAAACATACTTATTGTCCAATATTAGTTAGAAATAATACATCTGATTACATTCTTTCTCTTTTAAAAACCAGAAGTTATTTAACAATACTTATACTTAAGTCTCTAATTCAAATCCCACTGATTAAAGTAATCCCAGTCTTCACAGGCTTCACTCCTTTTAAAGTATTGCATTGATTATTTTTTGAAGTGTATTTCTCCTATTTAGCCAGCAGGTGGTGTTTCTTTGCTGTAAAGCTGTTCTAGAGAACTGATTGGCAGATGATCAAAAGCTCCATACTGTTCCTAACAGCGCTCTAAAAATAGCGCTGGAACAGTGCGGGGCTTTACCATCCCTATGATCAGAGATAATGGAAATGTATACATGCTATTATCTCTGATCATAGGGTAAAGTTCGGGAGGATTGTGCCTGAGCATGTGCTCGGGCACAGTCCTCCCGCACTTATTTGACAGGTCTGGGCTGTCTAAAGCTCAGACCTGTCAAACAGGGGCTAGAAGTCCATGGGACCACCAGACCCCAAACAGCATGGCTCTGGTGGCCTAGTACCCCCACCCGAACCAAGCGACATGGAGGCTGGAGGTCTGGCAGACCTCCAGTCCCCCGACCCCTCCACACCGACACATGTTCGGGGGGGGGGGGGGGGCTGTAGATCCGGAGGGTCTCCAGTCTCACTAAGCCCCACAGTATCCCCTCAAATAGAGCCCTTGTGGCCCAGTGGGCCATGAGTCAACCCCCCGCCCCCCCCCCGACCTGGTGGTCTAGTGGCCCTCTTCCCCACCCCCTACCTTCGTTGGAAGAGGGGGGTGGCCTCTCTCGTCCATTGGCGCTGCCGCAAAAATGGCGGGTCCCTGTCCAGTGCATCCAACGAAGGTAGGGAGTGGGGAAGAGGGCCACTAGACCAGGACAGGAGGGGGGTGTTGACTCGCGGCCCACTGGGCCACCAGAGTCAATTTGAAGGCGACGAAACAGTGTGACAAGGCGGTGGCTGTATCTAGAAGGTTGTTGGGTGTATAGAGAGAGGTGTGACCAGCAGAAGAAAGGTAGTGTTGATGCCCCTGTATAATCGGTGAGGCCCCATCTGGAGTATTGTGTTAGTTTTGGAGGCCGTATCTTGCTAAAGATGTAAAAAGAATCGAAGCGGTGCAAAGAAAAGCTACGAGAATGGTATGGGATTTGCGGTACAAGACGTACGAGGACCTGAACATGTATACCCTGGAGGAAAGGAGAAACAGGGGTGATATGATACAGACGTTCAAATATTTGAAAGGTATTTATCCGCAAACGAACCTTTTCCGGAGATACGAAGGCGGTAGAACGAGAGGACATGAAATGAGATTGAAGGGGGGCAGACTCAAGAAAAATGTCAGGAAGTATTTTTTCACGGAGAGAGTGATGGATGCTTGGAATGCCCTCCCGCGGGAGGTGGTGGAGATGAAAACAGTAAAGGAATTCAAACATGCGTGGGATAAACATAAAGGAATCCTGTTCAGAAGAAATGGATCCTCAGGAGCTTAGCCGAGATTGGATAACAGAGCTGGTAGTGGGAGGCGGGGCTGGTGGTTGGGAGGCGGGGATGGTGCTGGGCAGACTTATATGGTCTGTGCCAGAGCCGATGGTGGGAGGCGGGGATAGTGCTGGACAGACATGTACGGTCTGTGCCCTGAAAAAGACAGGTACAAATCAAGGTAAGATATACACAAAAAAGTGGCACATTTCTTGGGCAGACTGGATGGACTGTGCAGGTCTTTTTCTGCCGTCGTGTACTATGTTACTATTTGAGGGGATTCTAGGGGGGTTATGAAGGCTGGAGACCCACCGGATCTCCAGCACCCCCCCCCCCCCAAACTTGTGTCGAGGGGGCTGCTGCATTGGGGGGAATGCTGGACAGGGATCACCATTCCTGCAAACCCTAATGCCAGCTCCGAGCTGGTGTAGGGTTTGTCGCAGAGCGCCAATGTTTGGCGTGCTGCTCGCTGATCATTGGGGAGGAATACATTTAGCATGCATTTGCATGCTACTTGCGCTAAGAGACCTGCTTTGCATACGTTAGCATGCTAGGTATGTTCAGAGCCCACGAGTGTGTCTCATGCGCTCAGGGACTCTGATCATGGGACGGTACCAAATGCAGGCGCTAGTATGTCGCTAATAGCCTCTAGCGCCTGTGTTTGTTCCTGATCGGCCCATTAGTGTTTTTTCTTTAGTTTGACACAAACAAGGAAGCAAGAAGCAGTATATATTTGAAATCTTGTTGACTGGGCTCTGATTGGCCTGGAGTTTGAAATTACCCAGCAGTTGTTGCTGGTTGTTGCTTCAGTCTTAACCCGGGAGGAAAGAGGGACAGATCTCTTTGCTGAGGCTGAGTGAACTATATATCCTGACCTTCCCAGGTACTGTTTAGACTGTATATAGATGTTTAGTTAATGTTATGATTGATCCATATTTCAATTACCTGTTGTTGTTTGCTGATTGCACATTTTTGATCATTGTTCAGTGTGATAGTAAACCTGTTTAGTTTGTTGACTCTGTTGTCTGGACTGATAAAGAATCCAGCTGGTTTTTGTGTTGGGTCTTTTAGTGCTTTCTGGAAACTATGGGACCACTGGAAGTGTGGCTCTAGTAACCTAGAATCACTGGGGATAATTGGAGAGAGGGAGATTCGCCCAGAGGGAGGATGTGATCCAGTCAGTGGGAGGAGGGTGCTAGTATAGAGCACAAAGGGCAGGTGCAAAAGACCTGAGTTGTGCCAGGGATAGACTCTCTGGCCACAGGATAACCTCAGGAGGGTTTTAGACTTGTTAGGAACTGGGCAATATTCTGGGGAAGAGGGAGCCTATTCCGAAAGGATGGGCTCCACCTTAACCAGGGTGGGACCAGGCTGCTGGCATTAGTATTTAAAAAGGAGATAGCACAGCTTTTAAACTAGAAACTGGGGGAAGGCTGACAGTCGCTCAAAAGCACATGGCTCAGGATAAGGTATCTTTCAAAGATATCACCAAAACAGGGAAGATAAGGTATCCTGATAGTGAGGTTGCAAAAGAGACCGTAGTAGATCAGGTGTCCTTAAAAATCAGACACGATTACAAATTAATGCTGTCAAGTACTGAGCATGATGTAAATAGAAACAACAACCATAGTTTGAAATGTCTATATTTGAATACCAGGAGCTTAAGAAATAAGATGGGAGAGTTAGAATATATTGCACTAAATGAAAAATTAGATATAGGCATCTCTGAGACCTGGTGGAAGGAGGATAACCAGTGGGACACTGTAATACCAGGGTTCAAATTATATCGTAGTGATAGGGTGGATCGAATTGGTGGAGGGGTAGCATTGTATATTAAGGAGAGCCTTGAATCAAATAGACTGAAAGTTTTGCAGGAAACAAAACACATGTTGGAATTCCTATGGATTGAAATTCCATGTGTAAAGGGGAAAAGGATAGGGACGCAAAGAAACTGGGTAACACGATAATAATGGGTGATTTCAATTACCCCGATATTGACTGGGTAAATGTAACATCAGGGCATGCTAGGGAGGTAAATTTCCTTGATGAAATCAAGGACAGCTTTATGGAGCAGCTGGTACAGGAGCCGACGAGAGAAGGAAAAATTCTAGAACTAGTCCTTAGTGGAACACATGAACTGGTATGGGAGGTAATGGTGCTGGGGCCACTTGATAACAGTGATCATAATATGATCGGATTTGATATTAGGTTTGAAGTATACATAGGAAATCAAATACGTTAGCAGTAAACTTTAGAAAAGGAGACTATAACAAAATGAGAACGGTGAAAAAGCTTAGAGGAGCGTCTGCGAGGGTCAAAAATTTACATCAGGCGTGGATGTTGTTCAAAAACACCATCCTGGAAGCCCTGGCCAAATATATTCCACGTATTAAAAAAGGAGGCTGGAAGACCAAACAGCCGGCATGGTTAAAAAGTGAGCTAAAAGAAAATCCTTCAGAAAATGGAAGAAGGAACTGACTGAAAATAATAAGAAACAGCATAAGGAATGGCAAGTAAAATGCGAAGCGCTGATAAGGAAGGCTAAGAGGGACTTCGAAAAAAAGATTACATTGGAGGCAAGCACACATAGTAAAACATTTTTTTTAGGTATATTAAAAGCAGGAAGCCGGCAAAAGAATTGGTTGGACTGCTAGATGACCGAGGGGTAAAAGGGGCGATCAGGGAAGACAAAGCCGTAGCGGAGAGATTAAATGAATTCTTTGCTTCAGTCTTCACCAAGGAAAATGGTATTCGAAGCTGATGAATCGGAGAGACTGAATGAATTTCCTATAAACCTGGAGGATGTAATGGGGCAGTTCTACAAACTAAAAAGTAGCAAATCTCCTGGACCCAATGGTATTTATCCCAGAGTACTGATAGAACTGAAAAATGAATGTGCGGAGCTATTGTTAGTAATATGTAATTTATCCTTAAAATCGAGCGTGGTAACAGATGATTGGAGGGTGGCCAATGTAATGCTGATTTTTAAAAAAGGTTCCAGAGGAGATCCGGGAAATTATAGACCACTGAGTCTGACGTTGGTGCCGGGCAAAATGGTGGAGACTATTATAAAGAACAAAATTACAGAGCATATTCAAAAGCATGGATTAATGAGACAAAGCCAATATGGGTTTAGTATAGGGAAATCTTGCCTCACCAATCTATTACTTCTTTGAAGGGGTGAACAAACATGTGGACAAAGGTGAGCCGGTTGATATTGTGTATCTGGATTTTTAGAAGGCGTTTGACAAAGTAGCTCATGAAAGACTTCAGAGGAAATTGGAGAGTCATGGGATAGGAGGTAGTGTCCTATTGTGGATTAAAAACTGGTTAAAAGATAGAGAACAGAGTAGGGTTAAAAGGTCAGTATTCTCAATGGAGAAGGGTAGTTAGCGGGGTTCCCCAGGGGTCTGTGCTGGTACCGCTGCTTTTTAACATATTTATAAATGACCTAGAGATGGGAGTAACTATTGAGGTAATTAAATTTGCTGATGACACAAAGTTATTCAAAGTTGTTAAATCACGGGATTATTGTAAAAAATTGCAAGAGGACTTTAGACGACTGTGCGACTGTGCATCTAAATGGCAGATGACGTTTAATGTGAGCAAGTGCAAAGTGATGCATATGGGAAAGAGGAACCCAAATTATAGTTATGTCATGTAAGGTTCCACGTTAGGAGTCACAGATCAAGAAAGGGATCTAGGTGTCGTCGTCGATGATACGTTGAAACCTTGTGCTCAGTGTGCTGCTGCGGCTAAGAAAGCAAATAGAATGTTAGGTATTATTAGGAAAGGAATAGAAAACAAAAATGAGGATATTATAATGCCTTTGTGTTGCTCCATGGTGCGACCGCAGCTTGAATATTGTGTTCAATTCTGGTCGCCGCATTTCAAAAAAGATATAGTGGAATTAGAAAAGGTGCAGAGAAGGGCAACCAAAATGATAAAGGGGATGGGACGACTTCCCTATGAGGAAAGGCTAAAGCGGCTAGGGCTCTTCAGCTTGGAGAAAAGGCGGCTGAGGGGCGATATGATAGAGGTCTGTAAAATAATGAGTGGAGTTTAATGGGTAGATGTGAAGCGTCTGTTCACGCTTTCCAAAAATACTAGGACTAGGGGGCATGCGATGAAGCTACAAAGTAGTAAATTTAAAATGAATCGGAGAAATGTTTTTCACTCAACGTGTAATTAAACTCTGGAATTCATTGCCAGAGAATGTGGTAAAGGCGGTTAGTTTAGCAGAGTTTAAAAAAGGTTTGGACTGCTTCCTAAAGGAAAAGTCTATAGACCATTATTAAATTGGACTTGGGGAAAATCCACTATTTCTGATAAGCAGTATAGAATGTTTTGTACTTTTTTGGAATCTTGCCAGCTATTTGTGACCTGGATTGGCCACTGTTGGAAACAGGATGCTGGGCTTGATGGACCTTTGGTCTGTCCCAGTATGGCATTACTTATGTACTTATGTAGGGTGGCTAGGCGTTTCATGACAGTAATATAATGTCATCGTCATAGAAGTGAAACAAAACACCTGTGGATTAAATGAGTGTGGTGAGCGGATTTAGGATTATATTAGAGAAGAGGAGAAAGAACTGAGCTTTGCCGGACTCCACATGTCGGTGGACATGAGGGAGCAGAAGATGTTGTAGTGATTACTTGATGTGAGTGGTTGGAAAGCAAAGATGTGAACCAAGAGTGCACTGAGCCAGAGATGATCGATAACTTCAAGTTGGTCAACCACACTTTAGAATCCATGTTTCTTTTATTTTTTTTATTTTTGCTATCCACTTGTTTCAGTGTGTATCTTCTGTACTGTTTCCCTGAGCAAGGACTGTGTATCTATGAAGCGTGTTTATCTTCTAGTACTTATTTAGATTTTGCTCACACCTTTTTCAGTAGTAGCTCAAGGTGAGTTGTTGCATTTAGGTATACTGGGTATTTCTCTGTCCTCAGCGGGCTCAGTCTAATTTTGTACCTGAGGCAGTGGAGGGTTAAATGATTTGCTCAAGATCACATGGAACAGCATTGAGATTTGAACCGGCCAACTCAGGGTGTCAAGACTGGTGCTCTAACTACACCTTTATTCCACTGTATAAATATTTGTTAGTATTAGTAGTCAAGGCAGGCCATTGGTTGTACAGTTTTAAGCTTTTAATTTTCCCTCATGCATTTCTTATGAGCAAGTTAGCAACTTTGCTCCCCCAACCCACCCCAATTCATTCCCAAACTGGATATTCATAGCATGCAAATAAATTGTCTAATATTCTTAGTCCAGTTATCAGATTTTATTTGCATCAGTTTAATGGATCTGTGCATTTGAATAACACTCTATACATTTCTTACTAGAAAATTGTCTTGTGTTGCCTGTGCCTCTCCCCCAGCCAAGTCACACTCATTTGAAAACCAGAGAAATCACATCCCTTCCAATTATTATAACACCACATAAAGTTTGGTTCAGCTCAGCCTTTCTGTTAGGGAGTAGGGGAACATACAGAGCACAAACTGAATTATGTAAATTGTATATCATTTGGTGAGCCTCTCTTACTATAGAACTGAAGCTGAGAAAAAAAAAGATGCCAGAAGATCTTTTAAAAGTTCAGAATGTTAAACTGTACCAGAATAATTTTGTAGTATTTCAGACAGTTTTTATATAACATATCCCATAATGTTTGGACAAAATAATTAGTTTTTTTTTTTTGCGCTGCACTGAAGCTGCCTCTTTGCAGGGCATTTCTGTGGTCAGTGTTTCAGAAATGTTCAGTATCATTCTTTATCCTTGATCGTCTCTCCTTTTCTTCTCTGCATCTTCATTACCAGTGATGAAGAAGAATTGCTGATTAGTGAGGAAGAGATTCCCTTCAAAGATGACCCAAGAGATGAAACCTATAAACCACACTTAGAAAGGTAGTAGTCCTGGCTCACCTTTTAAATTGTTCATATCTGGGACAGCAGGTAATTTTGAGTAGGGTTATTCTTTATGTGGCTGGGAATATATATTAATGTTGCTAGTGATTTTTGGAAATATTTCATTAATAACTGCCAATTAGTGATAAGCACACTATTCTTAAAAGGCAGAATTGGAGAGCACCTAATTGGTTATTACTTTTAGGTGTGGATTGGGTTCTTCGAGGATAAGCAGGCATAATGTTCTTGCATATGGTAACATGATCCACAGAGCCCGGTGCGGATCCTGCCAAGTACACTGTCACTTTAAATCTTTGAGGCAGTGCCCTCACCACGCATGTGCGGGTGCCTTCCTGCCGGATGCATGGGACCAGCAGTCTTTGTTTTCCGTGGAGCAGAGAGGTTGTTTGTTGAATCTCCTCAGCGCAAAATCCTTTGCCTTTTTGGTGCCTTCCCTTTTTCAGGATATATTTTTTTGGTATATTATGTTTCTGTTATAATTTAGTTTAATCATTTTTTGTTTCTTCCACCCCCCCCCCCCCCCCCCCCAGCCATGGTGTCCTCTTGCACCCTTTTTCCTACCCAGAAACTATCGATCTTTTTCAGGTATGGAATGACTCGAGCTCAAGCTTAGAGTTTTTTTGACCTTGTGTCAACTCTTTTCCTCCATGTCATCAAGAGTTCTGAGTGGCTTTAAGAAGTGTACTCGATGCAATGGGATTATTTTAGGCAAAGACCCCCATAACTGGTGGGTTCAGTGCCTAGATTCAGACTAAGACATTCAGTGTAAGGGACCTCACGTGCATATGCTTGCAGAGGTTAAAGCCCGCAGACTCCAGTTAGAAAAACATTTTGGTTCTGCATCAACATCGGCATCTGCACCCAGCATGGAAGAGACTTGGTACTTGACGTGGAACCTTCATCGACATCGGGTGCACCCAAGCAACATCAAGAGGGTGCTGCGTGCATTGAGGGAGCTGGAGCGCAAAAAGCCTAGAAGCTTCAATATATTCTCTTTCCTAGCATTTGACCCATACCTCCCCTGCATTGTTATCCTCGATGCCATGCCACAGTGACCGCTCTCCTCTCCAGCTCATATCACATCGAAAACCTAGATTGCCTATGCCTTCACACTCTGTCTGCATCCACACCGGTTTCTCAACCGGTATCGAAGCCTACCCTTTGTGAGGAAATCCGGACTATGCTGAAAGAGGAGCTTTCAGGGCTACTGCAGTTGCATTCTCCACACTCATACAGGTGCTTAACACCTGCCTCAGCACAGCCTGTGGATACGTCGGAGAGACTGTCACAGGAGAGAGACCACACACCGGCTTGACATTGGTCAGGAGCAGCCCATACCCAGCTGATGCACTACTTGCTGTCCAGTTTGTGCACCTCAGTTCTCACCCTCTCTGACTCATCTGATAACCTTCACACTTAAACACCCTACCCCCCACCCCCCCAGTCCCATCCAATTTCCACCTATACATTTAGAAGTCTTCAGGCTATTGAGTCTTGCACTTTCTCCACCAGTGGTTCATCCCTCTTCTCAACCACTATGTTATCTAGGTCTGTCAATGAGGCTGTCTCTTCCTATAATGCTATATTTTCTCCTCTGCTCTGGATACCCTCGCTCCTCCCATTCCCCATTCTATGAGGCATATCAAACCCCAGCCTTGGCTGTCCTCTATAATCCACTACCTACATTCCTGTGCCTGATGTGCTGAACACCTTTGGCTGGAATCCCATGTTCATGTTGATTTTATATTCTTCAAATTCTTGCTGACCACTTTCTAGTTTGCTCTTTCACTTCCCAAGCAAGACTGTATTCAGTTGACAAACTCTAGGCTCAAACCCTCAATGTTTCTTTTCCACACTTAACTCTCTCCTTAAAGTGCCTTCACCTCCTTCACTTTCTCTCCAGACTATGGCTGAGTACTTTCGTGATGAGGTTTACAAGATCAACCGTGAGTTCTCAACCAAGTCACCGCCACCTTTCCTTCCTTCTGTCCATTGTGTCAACCCACCTTCAACCCCTGCCTTTTTCTTCCTTTTCTGAAATCACTAAAGAGGACACTGCACGTTTTCTTTCCTCCTCCAAAGAGACTACCTGTTCCTCGATCCTCTCCCCACCTATCTACTTAGCACCATCTCTCCTACTGTCATCCCTTCTATCTGTCTTTCATTTTTCACTGCAACTGTTCCTGATGCCTTCAAATATGCCGTAGTTACACCACCCCTCAGAAAACATTCATTGGACCCTACTTGCCCTTCAAATTATTACCCCATCTCCCTTTTCCCCTTCCTATCCAGGATACTTCAACTTGCTGTTCACTGCTGTTGTCTTGACTTTCCTTCATCTCAAGCTATTCTTGACCCACTTGGCTTTCGCTCTCTACATTCAACTGAAACAGCATTTGCTAAAGTCTCCATTGACCTGTTCCTGGCCAGATCTAAAGGTCTCTGTTCAACCTTCTCGATCTATCTGCTGCTTTTGACACTGTTTATCACCACCTACTCCTTGATAAACTGTCCTTACTTGGATTTCAGGGCTCTGTTCAACCATCTCGATCTCTGTCATCAAGCAGATGAATCCATTACGAGTGGGTTGTGTCCATCAACCAGCAGGGGGAGATAGAGAGCACTGAAAAACCATAGTGCCTCATGGCCAGCTAGCTCCATCTGCCTCTTCAGTATTCTCTATCTCCCCAGCAGGGTGGTCACAGCTTATTCAGCTCCTTCAGAAAATCTGCCTGGGGTGGCTCCTGTGCTGTTGCCAGTTGTAGCAGGGGTGTTGTGGCTGGTGGTGCCCACTTTAAAGGCACATAGGTTCGCCCTTTCCCTGCCTTTCCCAGCCCCTGATGTGGATGTAGACACATAGGCTAGCCCTGTCCCTGGCTTTGCCCACGCTGTGGATGCAGGCACATAGGTTCGCCCTTTCACTGCCTTTCCCATGCTACTGATCCACTGGAGTGGAAAAAATTTGCCTCTTGCGCTGTTGCCTCTATCTTTCCTCACAGCGTTAACAACAACAACAAAAAAAAGTCGTGTCGTGCTGGTAGCTCTGCGATCTTAGAAAAGAGGCTTTCTTCTGATTGTGCTGCGGATCAGAGCTCGGAGGACTCGATCCGAAGAGGTAAGAGCATTTTGTAGCTCCTCCGAGGAGGGCCCGCGCTCGGGATGATTTTGGCGCAAATCCGCCATTTTGAATTTCCCGCTGTTTTCGGCAATGGCTGCGGAGGTTGTTATGCGCTGTTCCTGTTGTGGCAAGCGCAGATCAGCAGTAGGGCTCTGTAAATCGTGCTCTTCTGACGTCAGAGCCGGTCTGAGCATGGCGAGCGAGGTTTCTTCCCGCTCCGTGGAGCTGGCAGTGGGCGCCATTTTGGAACAGCATGGTGCGACCCCTGCTGAGGCGGAGGGGTTTGAGCCTGGAGGGGGACCTCGTATGGAGGCTAATATGAGAGCCATTTCCCTCGGACTGAAACCGGGAGACCAGGAGGAGCCATTCTCCCCTGAGTTTGTTTTGCTGCTGCATAAAGCATTTATGTTAAAAAGAGCTCTCCCGCAGGGGTCTCAATCAGCCCGGCTGCCTGTGCCCCCTCCAGTGGCACCCGGCCTTGAATTGCCGTCAGGTGCGTTTTCCCCTGACAGATGGCCGCAGGACAAGCGCAGAAGGGTGGATTCCCCTTCAGAGAGTGGCGCACCCCTGTTCCCCCCCCCCCCCCCCCCCCCCCCCCCCCCCGTGGTCGGGATGTGAGGGGTCTGGCAGGCCCTCGTGGTCTGGAGAGCCAGAGGAAGGTGCAGGATTGCCACTGGTTCCAGATGATCCTTCCGTGGTGAGGATTTTCCACCACGATGAGCTGCCAGCACTGATTTCTAATGCACTGCAGGCCCTCTCTATTGAAGATCCTGCGAGTGCTGAGCTCTCCTCTGCTAATCCGAGGATGACAAGTACTAAGAAGGCTGCTCGAGCCTTTCCTTTGCATGACTCCATCCAAGAGCTTATTTCAGCTCAATGGGCTGACCCCGAGGGGCCTTTGAAAGTTGCCAGGGCTATGGGGCAATTATACCCTCTATGTGAGGAGCATTTGGCGCGCCTAGCTGTGCCTAAAGTGGATGCCCTAATCACGGCTGTGACAAAGAGAACTACCCTCCCAGTTGAAGGAGGAGTTGCCCTGAAGGACATGCAGGACCGACGCCTTGAATCAGCTATAAAGTGGTCCTTTGAGATTTCAGGCCTATCCTTACGGGCGTCTGCATGCAGCTGTTACGCTGCCCGAGCCTGCCTTGCTCGGTTACAACAGGCAGTGGAACAGCCCGGAGATGGAGCGGAGCCCCTAGTGGAGGTGGCACCGCGGATGAAGTCGGCCTTGTCTTTCTTGGCTTGACGCCCTTTATGATATGGTCAGAGCTTCGGCTAAACAGATGGCTGTGGCGGTGGCAGCTCGCTGCCTGTTGTGGCTACGGCATTGGGCGGCTGACATTGCCACTAAGCAAAGGTTGATGGTTGCCCTTTCGAGGCCTTCTATTTGGTGAGGAGCTGGAGAACATTCTTAAAGGCCTGGGGGATGCTAAACCTCAGCGCTTACCCGAGGATAGGCCGAGGCCTTCATCCAAGGGTCAGGCGGTTCCCTCCTCTTCCAGACCTCACTTCCGTGAAGCTAGAAGGTACTGCCCGGGGCGTTCTGCTGGGTTTACTTCGCGTGCCCGTTTTCAGCAGAGGAACTCCTTTCGCTCGGACAAACGCTCTGCAGGAGCTGGCTCAAGGCCTGGAGTTCAAGGGCGACCCTTTCAATGATGGTGTGCCGGCCCTCTCCTCGCTACCTGTTATAGGAGGCCGACTTTCCCTCTTTCACGAGGAGTGGGCCAAGATTTCCTCAGATCAGTGGGTTTTGGACCTGATCAGAGATGGCTACAGAATAGAATTCAATGCCCTGGTGAGAGACATGTTTGTGGAGTCCTGATGCGGTTCTGCCGCCAAAAGGGCGGCGGTAGAGGAGTCCTTGCAAGGCTTGATTCACCTAGGGGCGGTGTCCCCGGTGCCTCCCGCCAAACACGGCTCTGGCCGTTACTCCATTTACTTTGTGGTGCCGCGAAAAGGAGGGTCTTTTCGGCCCATCCTAGACTTAAAAGAAGTTAACAAGTCCCTGAGAGTGCGGCATTTTCACATGGAAACCCTGTGCTCCGTCATTGCGGCAGTACAGCCAGGAGAGTTTCTCACGTCTTTGGACCTGAAAGAAGCTTACTTGCACATTCCACTTTGCCCCCGCACCAGAGGTTTCTGAGGTTTGCAGTGATGGGAAAACATTTCCAGTTTCGGGCCTTGCCTTTTGGCCTCGCCACAGCTTCCCGAACCTTCTCAAAGGTTATGGTGGTGGTAGCTGCTTTTCTCAGGCGAGAGGGTATCAGGGTTCCACTCGTACCTAGACGACTGGCTCATCAGAGCGGACTCGACAGTGGAGAGTCATCAGATAACAGCCAGAGTGGTCTCAGTACTTCAGTCTCTGGGCTGGGTCATCAATTTGGCCAAAAGTCACCTGACCCCCTCTCAATCTCTAGAATATTTGGGGGTCCGGTTCGACACAGCCTTGGGGTATGTGTCCCTACCCGAGCAAGGGCGGTGCAAGCTTCAGAACCAGGTCCGTCTGCTCCTGAGGATGCCTCGCCTGTGAGCTTGGGACATTGTCCAGCTGTTGGGGTCGATGACTGCCACCTTAGAAGTGGTGCCATGGGCAAGAGTGTATCTGAGACCTCTGCAGTGTTCCCTGCTTCAACGATGGTCTCCAATATCTCAGGATTATCAGTGCAGACTCACGTGGCTCCCTGCGGCCCTGCTCAGTATGGAGTGGTGTCTCTTAGACAGCATGCTGCGGCGAGGAATGCTGCTAGCGCTCCCCGATTGGTGCTTGGTGGTAACAGATGCCAGCCTGAAGGGCTGGGGTGCACATTGCTGGGGAAGGCATGCCCAGGGTCTCTGGACACCCAAGGAGTCGGTGTGGTCCATCAATTGCTTGGAGTTGAAAGCGATATTCCAGGCGCTTCTGGCCTTTCAATTGACCCTTGAAGGAATGGCTGTTAGAGTTCTGTCGAACAACACGACAGCAGTGGCCTACATAAATCGACAAGTTGGCACTCAGTGTCAAGCACTGGCCACGGAGGCCACTCAGATATGCCACTGGGCCGAGCTACATCTGCAGTTTCTGTCAGCAGCTCACATTGCAGGTCAGAGCAACGTGCAAGCCGATTATCTAAGCAGGAATCAAATCTACCCAGCGGAGTGGGAACTTGCAGGTGAAGTATTCCTAAAGATCTGTGCCAAATGGGGGACGCCTGTAGCGGATCTTATGGCCTCAAGCACAAATGCCAAAGTCCCGTGCTTTTACAGCAGAAAGAGAGATCCTCGCTTGGCGGGGTTGGATGCCTTGGCTCAACCCTGGCCTCAGGGCCTCTTTTATGTGCTCCCTCCTTGGCCTTTGATAGGGCGAGTACTCCTGCGGATTCGGCTACATCGAGGAGAGGTGGTTCTCATAGCCCTGGATTGGCCCAGGAGGCCGTGGTATGTGGACCTCCGGCAGATG